>NC_092778.1:68864918-69115131 GCF_047496795.1 Chiloscyllium punctatum | reverse complement strand
AAATAAGTTCTGAGCTTAATATTTAAATTTCAAATATCCCTTTACCATCAAAATTCCCAAGACATAATAATTAATCATTCTTTTGAATTCCAGCCATATTAAAAGAAGGACCAGCTTTTCATTTAATTTTTTTTTTACATCTTTCTACATGCTATGTGACTTTTGTCAGACTGGTAGTTGGTGTGATATTCAGTGCTGCCCTCAATGTCAAGATAAAGGGGTTTAAAAACTTTTCTCAGCAGCAAAATGTTTCAAGTTCTTTTTAAAGGCTCTTAGTATTGCGCTAATTCTAGATTAGACCTTTTTATTGTGTATTAGTTTTTTTTCAAAAGGCTGTAAATATTCAGAGCATACCTAAATGCAGGTTTTGAAAACTAGATACCGTGGTTTGGACAATATAGAATTATAGTACATTGAAAAATTGCATTGATGTTGGAGCGGGAAATAAAGCTACAGACTGGATAAAATAACTCCAGTACAAATAGATTTGTGCAGCCATCTAATTACCTGTCGATGAAGTATACAGTTCACAATCGATTTCAAGTGTTGCATCATTCTATTTCCCTTACAAATATTTAGGAAAATATTTCTTTCAAATAAATTTGGGCTGACATTTACTAAGTAACAACACCCCAGCAGCACCAGGCAATGATCGTTTCCAACAAGTGGAAGTCTAACCCTTGCCATTTTAATAGCATCCCCATCACTGAATCCCCATGATCAACATCTTGGAGGTTACCATTGGTCAGAAACTCAACTAGATTTGGCATATATGGTAGGCGCAAGACCAGGTCAGAGGCTGGGGACAAAAACAGAAGTTGCTGTAAAAGCTCAGCAGGTCTGGCAGTATCTGTGGAGAGAAATCAAAATGAACGTTTCAGGTCAGGTGATCCTTACTATTCTGAGCTTCAAGAAGACACCTCAAAGGGGCAACTGGGGGACGGGGGCAATACAGGCGCCCATGAGTGAATAAAGAAACTCAAATGTTAGAAATGTCATGAAGTGTTTATGATTGAATTACTCATCTTGGAAAGGCGTTTGTGCTCGTTAATTATAGACTTCCAGCTTCAGTGTGTGACATTGCTGTCGGGGCTTTTGTAGTCACTGCATTTTCAAAACAAACCCGTCGTAAGCTGGTTCTCAGGCGGCTGCAGTTGTTTTTCAAATGTAAAAATCTCTTGAACCTCCTCTCCATTGAAGTATTTTCATGTGAGCTATCCGGCTGTCACGTCCTGCTTTGTTAATGTCGTTTAAATCCCTGCTCTGCCTTCGATCTGACGCACACAGTCATTCCGAGAGCAGTTTCTGTGTAAGTCCTGCCCACTCCTCACATCAGCCCGTGTTTCTCAGGGTTGGTGGGTTAAAGCATCTCCCGGTCACCGCGACTCACAGCTGAACCAAGACACCCCTTAAGCTCCAACAGATTTTTTAAAAACTAACTATTTTCAAATAGTTAGAATTGACTTTATAAAGACCATTTTGTACAGTAAAACATTACAAGACTGACACGTTTTACAACTAAATAGCAACGTTATTATTAAATGTTTGCTTTATTCTCCGTGTATTTTTAATGTAAGTATAATAATTTTGGTAATCACTTTTTGCTGGTTTAATTGATAGCCTTATCACTTTCTGATTAACCTGCTCATTGGGAAGAATTGCACTGGCGCCGCTGGCCGGTACAGGCGCGTTTAGGAGTTTCGTTTCTGATTCCGGTTGCTGATTGTTTTTCGAATGTTGAGATAAATACTTTTCCGGTTGAATCTGTAGATATCAAATCTGGTTCTGAACCTGGTGGAGATGTTTGTTCCTGTTGGGTTTGGAAGGATTGTTCAGGGGGAAAATGTTGGGTGTCAGGTTCTCACGTGGTGATAGAAGCTTACAGAATGGAGTAAGTGGTAAATAAGGTGAGCTCTGAGTGGGAGTCTAGGGAGATTTCCGACTGATCTATGAGATCCCCATATCAAGGGTAAGTCTTCCTCATTGGGAATTTGTTTTTCTTTTGGTTAATTGGAAATAGCAAAGACGACATTGCTTTGTGTGAGATCTAGGTTCTGTACTCTGGTGATCAATTACAAACTTCTGCCTCGAATTGGGGGAAAAATTATCACCTTTTTGCTCAGATTCAAAAATTGACTTGCAAAATGTGACTAGAAAATTAAAACAAAACTCTGCTCGTGCACGAGCAGTCAGTGCAATTATTTATTGCGTTCCTATGAAATGACCGAAGGAAGGTTGCGTTGTCCCTATCTCTGAGGCAGGAGGTCTGGATTCAAGTCCCATCTGCTGCAGAGGTTTGTAATAACATCTCTGACCAGGTTGGTTAGAAAATGTGAGATGAAGGAGAGTGAGAGCGGTTTATAGGAATAGGTTTGAATAACTGGAGCACTGGCAGCTCGGTCTAATTCAAACGTTAGTCTTTTTACAAAGTGAAGCTTCTAAAGCAGCGAAACCCTCCCAGCTGCTGCTTCACCATGTAATGCTGTACAGTGCAGTCATATCTGGAGCTAACGTGTATCTTTTTCATCCCCCACCCCATTGCAGCTTCTCTTTGGGCATCATGAGACCGTTTCCAGCTGCATCCTTGGTCCTTCTCTTGGTGATTAGTTCCGGCTCCTCTCAGAACACCAGCAACCCGGTTCCACACCGAGGCTGTGGGTTACAGCTCCTGCCTCACTACGTGAACCTGTGCAGCCTGGATGTAATCTGGGGTATTGTTGTGGAGGCAGTGGCCGGCGCTGGAGTGCTTACTGCATTCCTCCTGATGCTGATTCTGTTGGTGAAGCTGCCGTTCATTAAAGACAAGGAGAAGAAGAGTCCTCTGGGAATCCAGTTCCTGTTCCTGTTTGGCACACTCGGCCTGTTTGGACTATCATTTGCATTTATTATCCCGGAGGATGGGAGAACGTGCCCCACCAGGAGGTTTTTGTGGGGAGTTCTGTTCGCCCTGTGCTTTTCCTGTCTCTTGGCTCAGGCCTGGAGGTTGCGCCAGTTGGTTTCCCATGGCCAAGGGCCATCAGGTTGGCTGTTGGCTGGGATCGCGGTCTGCCTGATGTTGGTGCAGGTGATCATTGCAGTGGAGTGGCTGATCCTGACTATTGTCCGGGACCGTCAGGCTGCCTGTCAATATCAGCAGATGGACTTTGTCATGGCATCGATTTACGTGATGTTCCTGATGGCTGTAACTCTCTTACTCTCCTCCTTTAGCTTGTGTGGAAAGTACAAGAAATGGAAAAAGAATGGAGCCTGTGTGCTGGTCACCATCAGCTTGTCCATCCTGATCTGGGCAGCGTGGATTGTCATGTATCTGTACGGCAACAAGGAGCTGAAGAAGCAGCCCCTGTGGGATGACCCGTCCCTCTCCATCGCGCTGGTTTCTAATGGCTGGGTATTTCTCCTGTTTCACGCTATCCCCGAGCTCCATTGCTCCATTGTCCCAAGCAAACAAGCCCCTCCTGACTACTTTGATGCCGTTCAGCCAAGAATCCGGGAGACTAACTTCGAAGAAGAATTGCAACTTCCACGCAGTTACATGGAAAATAAAGCCTTCTCTTTGGATGAGTCTGGGGCAGGTAAAAAAAACTTCTGCTTTGGTACTTTTGCCAAAGTTTTTATTCTTGTAGAACATTAACCTTTTGGTTTATTGTTGTCTTCTATTTTTTTCCTCCAAAAATAAACACATCTAACCCATAGACTGGTAATGGGAGGACACTATTCTTACCCAGGAATTAACTCACTCCATTTTTACTGCAAGATGTTGGAGGATCTTTCAGCTGTACCGAGGGAGGATGTATCAGAGGACTCGTGCAGTGAGGCAGTATGGGTAGAACTCAGGAATGGGAAGGCTGAAATCACAATGCTGGGGTATAGTACAGGCTTCCCAACTGCCACAGGGAGATAGAAATGATGATATGTAGACAGATTTTGGAAAGATGTTAAAAACAGCAGAGTTGTTTTGGTGGGTGACTTTAACTTCCCTATAATTGACTGGGACTCCCTGTACTAGGAACTTTGAGGCAGAATTTGTACAGGCCATTCAGGAGAGTTTCTTAACACAGTATGTAAAACATTAACCCCTCTCCTGGTTGGATACTGGACCTGGTTTTGGAGAATGTGCCCAGCCAGGTGAGTGAGGTGTCAGTGGGGGAACATTTTGGGAGTAGTGACAGTGAGTTTTAAGATACTCATGGATAGGGATAACGAGTCCATGGGTGAAGGTGTTTAACTGGGGGAAGGCACACTATAACAATATTAGGCAGGAACTGGAGAATGTTGATTGGAGGTAGCTGTTTGAGGGACATTTGGGAGTATTTCAAATGGCAGCTGATATGAGTTAGGAGCGGCACATTCCTGAGAGAATGAAGGATAGGTGTGGCAAGTTAGGTGAACCTTGGCTATCCAGGGATGTTAGGACTTTGGTCAAAAATAAGGAAACATAAGGTCTAGGAGGATGGGAACTGATGAAGCCCTTGAAGTATATAAGGAAAGTAGGAAGGAGCTTAAACAAGGGATTAGAAGGATTAAAAGGAGTCATGAGAGTCAATAGCAAACAGGATGAAGGAGAATCCAAAGGCCTTTTAATAATATATATAAAGCAAGAGGGTAGTCAGGGAAAGGATTGGCCCACACAAGGACAAAGGAGGGAATCTGTGTGGAGCCAGAAGATGTAGATAAAGTCCTAAATGAATACTTTGTGTTGGCATTCACCAAAGAGAAGGAATTGGTGAAGGATGACCTCAGGGAAGGGAGGGTTGAATCTCTAAACCAAGTTGCTATTAAAAAAGGAAGAGGTGTTGTGTGTCTTTCAAAATATTAAAGTAGATAAGTCCCTGGACCTTGATGGGATCTATCCCAGAAAATCAAGGGAGACAAGAGAACAAATTGTGGGAGCATTGACAGACATTTTTGTATCCTCTTTTGCCACAGATGGGGTCCCAGAGGACTGGAAAATAGCCAACGTTGTCCCATTATCACTGTTATCCTTCTTAAATAATTCAGAAAAGTACAGACCTGTGAGTGTCTCATTGGTCGGGAAATCTATTGGAATAGATTTTCGGGGACAAGATCTATACACATTCAGAAGCAAATAGACTTATTAGTGATAGACAGTGCTGGGGGAGGTAGAGTTTTTTTTTGAGGAGGTGATGAAGATGATTGAGGGAAAAGTGGTTGATGTTGCCTACATTAACTTCAATAAAGCCTTTGACAAGGTTCCTCATGGCAGACTGGTACAAAAGGTGAAGTCACATGGTATCAGGGGTGAGCTGGCAAGATGGATACCGAGCTGGCTTAGTCATAGACAGAGGGTAGTGGTGGAATAATGTTTTTTGAAATGGAGGGTTGTGATGAGTGGTGTTCCACAGGGATCAGTGCTGGGATCTCTGCTGTTCGTAGTCTATATAAATGATTTGGAGGAAAACATAGTTGGTCTAATTAGTAAGTTTGTGGACGATACAAAGATTTGTGGATATTGAGGATTGTCAGAGAATACAGCAGGATACAGATCAGTTGGATGCTTGGGCAGAAAAATGGCAGATAGTTTATTCTAGACAAACATGAGGTGATTCATTTTGGAAGGTCAAGTACAGGTGGAAATTATACAGTAAATGGCAGAACCTTTAGGAGTATTGATCTGCAGAGGGATCTGGGTGTGCAGGTCCACAGATCACTGAAGGTGGCAGCACAGGTAGATAGTGTTTTTTTTAAAAAAAAGGCCTATGGCATGCTTGGCTTCATGGCAAGTGGCATTGAATGTAAGGATAGACAAGTTATGCTGCAGCTTATAGAATTTTAGTTAGGCCACACTTGGAATATTAGCTACGTTCTGGTCACCACACTACCAGAAGGATGTGGATGCTTTGGAGAAAGTAGAGAAAAGGTTTACCAGGATGTTGCCTGGTATGGGGGGTTTTAATGATGGAGAAAAGTTAGTCAGACCACTGTCAAGATGTTGGAGTGAGGACAGGGAAAAGTAGGCAGGAAAGTTTGAGAGATTTGCAAGGCAGGTTTTTCACACAAAGGGTGATGTGTGAATGGAACATGCTGCTAGAGGAGGTGGTGGAGGCAGATACAATAGCAGCATTCAAGAAACACCTGGACGAATACATGAATAGGAAGGGAATAGAAGGATACAGATTCTGTAAGAGAAGATCGTTTTAGTATGAAAATATAAAATGTGGGCCAAAGGTTCTGTTCCTGAGCTGAATTTGTTTTTTGTTCTTTGATATTGCTGAATATTTCTAAAAAATGATAGCCACTAGAAGGGCTGCACAGACACATTAACCCGAAAATGTTTACTGTATTGTGTAGTTCAGATATTATAAGCCATTATATTTGGTTTCTATTGATTTACTGGAATTACTTTTTCACCATGTCATGCATTGAAGTAGTGGAATAAAGTATTAGATTTTTAAAAGTTTGAGGTTTAGTTGTATTGCTTTGGTTTTATACCACTATGCAAATTTTTCTTTTATTTTATCCCATGACAGCTTTTAAATCAGGATTTCGCAATGGCAGTCTGGGTCATAGACCCAATATTCAACTTCGCAGTAATGTCTATCAACCCACTGAAATGGCAGTTGTTCTTAATGGTGGAAACGTAAGTTTTTTTTTAAAAAATAACAATCCATTATTGACCCATGAATTTAACTCCTGTTAGTAAACCTACATTTTAATTTTATCTGAAAGTGGAAAACTTGTACTAATTTATAAGTTGATCTTAAAATCCTGTTTGAAACTAAACAGCTTGGAATTATGAAAACATCTTCTGCATTGTTGGATAATATTGTCAAGTATTAACTTAAAATTCCCATGTATTTCATCTAAAATATTTCAGCCTTCACACTCATAGATGGAGTTAAAATAAGCAACTATTTTACATGCTCACTATTTATATATAAAGTTGCTGACCTTAATAGTGCCATCTTCCCCAGCTGCCAAGAGGCTGAATCAGCATGGGTAGAATCTCAGCTTTTTGTTCCAATTTTGAGATCAGCTTCCCATCTCTTATCTACTTTTTTCTCTCGAAGAAAGTTGACTATTGAATTTTGTGTACTTTTATTTTAAATTTCTGAAGCACAGAACAAGTGTCTGATTTCTAAAACTTGTGGGTGCCTTACTCAATTGAGCTTAGCATCCCCACTAAAAAAAATGTTTTCATAGGTTACCCTCCTTTTTTAAAAAAAGTTATTTTAATTAAACCTTAACATTTTTAGGCAGTATTAAGAAGTTTGTTTGTTTCTCTGAACTGACTTGCAAGTGGAGGTAGACAGTACAGGACACAGGAGGATTTTATACATTCGGGCAAAAGCCCTTCATGAGGAAACGTCGATTTTGAAGCTACTTGGATGCTGCCTGAACTGCTGTGCTCTTCCAGCACCACTAATCCAGAATCCATTCCTCACACACCAGCCGAGCACCAAGCTCTGGCTAAAAGTTCAATAGGAATGTTGAGGACAAGGTGTGGTGTGCCCAATATCCCAAATGGCTGCCACACACCAATTTATGCTGGGTTCAATGGATTTTTGCATTCAGGCAAGACTTCTCCTTTTATCTGGAGGAGATTGGATTGGCTAACAGCTTTGTAGTGCCAGAAGTACTACAGGGACTACAGACAATTTCCAAAGCTGAGGGACCCAACAAATCATGATGCCCAGAACTGGGAGTCTGATGAAGTGGGAGAATTGACTGAACTGCCGGGTTCAAGAGGTTGGGAGGGCATGGATGCTCTTGTTGAATGGGGGTGCCTTTTAAAATTAATCTCAGGATGTGATCTTGGTCAGCTGGGCAAGTGGGCTGAGAAATGGCAAATGGAGTTTTAATATAGATAGGTGTGAGGTGTTGCATTTTGGAACGTGAAATCATAGGTGAATCATAGGGTCTTAAGGAGTGTAGTGGAACAGAGGGACCTTGGAGTTCAAGTGCATGGTTTTCTGAAAATGGAGTCACAGGTAGACAGGGCAAGGAAGAAAGCTTTTGGCACACTGGCTTTCATCAGTCAGGGCACTGAGTATAGAAGTTGGGAAGTTACATTGCAGTTGTACAGGATGTTGGTTAGGCTGCTGAGTGTTATGTTCAGTTTTGCTCATCTTTTTAGTAGAAAGGAGGTTATTAAACTGGAAAGGGTGCAGAAAAAATTTACAAGCATGTTGTCAGGACTCAAGGGTCTGAGTTCAGGGAGAGGTTGGACAAGTTAGGACTTTCTTCTTCAGTGTATGGGAGATGGTGGGGGGGATTTTTTTTATAGGAGTGTATAAAATCATGAGAGGCATGGATAGGGTGAATGCACTCAGTTGTTTTTCCAGGGTTGGAGAATTGAGGACTAGAAGGAACCAGTTTAAGGTTAGAGGGGAAAGAATAAAAGGGAACCTGAGGGGCAATTATTTTACACAGAGGGTGGTACGCATACAGAAGGAGCTGCCAACAGAAGTGGTTGAGGCAGGTACATTAACAACATTTTAAAAGGCATTTAGACAAATACATGGATAGGAAGGGTTTAGAAGGATATGGGCCAAGTGCAGTGAAATGGAGTTCATGATGGACATTTTGGTCGGCATGGACCAGTTTGGGCCAAAGGGCCTGTCTCCATGCTGTAGGACTCTGGGTGTTACTGACTCAGCAGTATTTCTTGTTCATTCCTAACTGTCCATGAGGATTTTGGTGAGTCACTGCAGCCCACATTTTGTAAGTTAACCCGCAATGCCCTTAGGGAGGGAGTTTCAGGATTTTTGACCCAGCGACATTGATGGATTGGTGATATATCTCTAAGCTAGGATGTTGAATGGCTTAGAAGTGAACTTATGGATCATGACGTTGCTATATGCAGCCCTTCCTTCTAGATGGAAGTGGCTGTGGGTTTGGAAAGTGCTGTCATATAAGCCTTGATGAAGTTCTACAGTGCATCTTGTAGATTGTGCAGCAGGAATAGTGTGCACTTTGATGTGGAGAGTGAATGTTTAAGACTATGGATGAGTTGGCAATTAAGCAAGTGCTCTTGGAGCTGTATCCATCCAGGCAAGTGAAGAATAATCCATTAAACTCTGATGTGTGCATGTAGATGCTTTGGGGAGCCAGGTGAGTTACTTGCTGCATAATTTTCAGCCTTTAACCTGCTCTCATTGTCACAGTATTTAAATTGCTGGTCCAGTTCAGTGTTTTTTTTTATCAGTGACAGTGGGGCATTCAGCAAAGGACATGTTGTTGAATGTCAAGCAGACATGGTTGGATTCTCTTGTTAGAGACAATCATAACCCACAACTTGTGTGGCACAAATGTCACTTGCCATTTGTCAGCCCAAGCCTGGATATTGTCCACATTTTGTTGCAATTGAACATGGACTGCTTCAGTATCTGAGGAGTTGCAAATGGTGCCGAACATTGTACAATCATCAGCAAATACCTGCAGCACCCCCCCCCCCCCCCCCCACCCCCACTCCAAGTCTGACCTTGTGATTGAGGGAAGGTCATTCAAACACCTGAAGATGGTTGGGCTCAGGATAGTATCCTGGAGAATTCCTGCAGCGATGCTCTAGAGCTGAGGTACCAGGTATGACTGCAGTAAGTGGAGATTATCCCATGATTGCTATTGCTCCTTGATGCCATGCTCAGTCAACTGCTGTCTTGATGTCAAGGGCTTTCACTTGCCTACCATGTTATCAAAATTTAAAGTACGCTTCTGCATGTAATTATTTGCTTTCAACATATCCAGTAAGTTTTAGCTCTTGCCTACTGTGAAAATATATCAACTTCATGACATTTTAATGCAGTAACTGGTAACAACAAAATGTAACTGTCACAAAGCTAAAAGAGGAATGGCACAAATTAAAGGTGTTTTCATTTAATTGCATAGTTGTTCCTTGAAGTACATGAATTGCTCCTTATGAGGGCCAGTACAGACGTGATGGACCAAATAGCGTTCTCCTATGCTGTAATAATTTAAGCATAAAAATAAATTTTAACATTTTAAATTTCAGCTTTTGAACTTTAAGGCTGAGAGAGACTGATTACAAATCAGTAAGGGAATTGCAGCATTATAGAAAAGGCAGGAAAGTAGAGTTGAGGATTATCAGATCAGCCATGATCTGTTTGAATGGCAAAGCCATCTCAATAGGCCGAATGGCCTACTTCTCCTGTGTTCTGTTATTAAGGTATTGCACATTGTAGGTGAAATGAGGACTGCAGATGCTGGAGATCAGAATCGAATGTGTGGTGCTAGAAAAGCACAACAGGTCAGGCAGCATCAAAGGAGCAGGAAAATCGATGTATTGGACTAAAGCCCTTAATCAGGAATGAGTCCATGTTGATTTTCCGCTCCCCAGATGCTGCCTGACCTGCTATGCTTTTCCAGCACCACACTCTCAACTCTATTGCATATTGTAACCTATTTGGCTAAGGTACAACTTTTTAAAAATAGTTTTGGCAAAAGATATCTGTTTTAACTTCTAGCCAGTAACTATAAGTTTTCACTACTTTTTCAGATACCATCAGCTCCTCCAAGCTATGCAGGAAGACACCTTTGGTGAAAACTAAACAATTTTTAAGTTATGAGCAAACTCCATCAATTCAAATGGTGAAGATGGTGGTAGCAACATGAGTTGGAGCAAATGGAAGCCCAGTCAATTGGGAATTTATTCTAATGTGATCTTTTATAGGATGTACAGCAAAGCTTATATCTTTACATGAAATCAGCCTCCATATGAAGAGGAGAACCTTTGCAGCTCGGAGTATTTTTGTGTTGATGTGTATATATAGGGATTATATTAAATTAATAAACTGGCTGTGTGTAACTTTCAATATTGCTTCATTTCTGCAAAACCAGTATCTACTAGATATTACATTGAAACACCCTGCAGGAGATGGGGATGATTTTTCTATCTTTTGTGATTTTATTGCAGCACTAGTAATGTATGTCATTAATCAGACCAGTTAATTGAAACTGAGCAGTAATTTTAATATAGTTATTCAGCTATTTCCTAATATCCTATAGAAAAGCTGTAATGTAAATTGTGGCAATTGACCGTTCTTTCAAGTGTAGTTTTATTCTAAACCTTCAGTAATGTTTTCCTTTGGCAATAGAGATTCAGTTTGGTGGGTGTGTACTTTATACAGGAAGAGAGAGAGAGAGATGGAAGTTTTGATCATTAAAAACACTAATGTGCTTTGTATGCAATAAGTTTTGTTTTGTTAATGCCATACTTATAGTTAAAATAGTGGAACAGAAGATTAGTCAAATATAGACTTTTAAAGCTTGTATATACCTCATCCTTAATTATCCACTTTTTAAATAATAGCTTCAATTTTGAAACATCAACTAGCCAAACTTCTTGTAGCTACAGGAAGAAATTTCCATTTGGCTCATCAAAATATAAAGCCACTTCATTGACTTTTTTCAAAACATAGGATACACTAAGGACAGAATTACAGACATTGGCAGAAAACAAGATTAAAAAAAAACAATTGCTCTTTCACATACTGCAAAGCCAAATATCTCAGTTCACAGCCTGTCTTTGGCACAACAGAATTTATAACCAAACTACTGCTCAAACAATTGACAAGTCTATTAAATGTTGTGCTTTTTGTAACAGGACCGTGAAAGTTTTGCACAGTTTTTACAAACTAATGAAGACAATCAATTTTGTGCATATACCTGTCTGTTCACATGTGCGGGAGTGCATAAGTATAATTATAGATATGTCACATGTTGATAATATGAAGCATGTGCAAAAGTTTTATTTTCAAGATGCTACTAAAATAAATGAGATTATATTTACTTAGTGTCAAATGTCTTTGCTTTTGAAATGCAGAACATTCAACAGTCAAATACAAATTGGAGAACAAAAAACAATTTGCATGCAATTAATCACAAGCTTCTCTGATGCTCAGCATTATTTCATACTGGGTAGGTGAAGGTACTTTAACAGGCACTTCCTCAGAAGAGTGGGGAATAGACTCTTCAGGGTCTTCCATTTTCTGTCCAACTATATAAAAAGTAAAACAATTCATCAGTCAAACTATAAAATATGAATTTTTAACAATGGTTTATAGAATCATTACTAACCAGTTAATAATACTTAATCTTTCATTGAGAACAGGAATAAAGCAAAGGAAATGTTCACTTTAGCTGTAAGCTTCAAATCCTGAAACTGGCTGTTACTGCACCTTTTTTGAGTTCTGAACTACTTTTGGACCCAAAGGATAGTGAAGCAGACTTCAATATTGAAGTCCATCTCTTTCTTTGGAAAAGGCTATAGCAATGTTTTTGAACAAACTGAAACATCACTCAACTATGCAAGGTGTAGGGCAGGCCTCTGGAAATGGTGAGAAAGAAGGGATGCGTTCTACCATGAGAGCTAGCTTTGAGCCTGAAAGCATTGTTTGAGCTGAAATCACTACATTGATGGTAATGTACTTTTTTAATGTTGGAAGCTCAAAAAAAAATGGACTTTGTATCTGTTTAGGCTTCATTGCTCAGACCTTTTTGAGGATAGAAATTGGGAAGTCATCTTGAGGTTGTACAGGTAATTGGTGACTGTGAGTGTGGTGCTGGAAAAGCACAGCAGGTCAGGCAGCATCCTAGGAGCAGGACTATCGACGTTTTGGGCAAAAGCTCTTCGTCAGGTCATTGGTGAGATCTCTTCTGGAGTACTGTGTCCATTTCTGGTTGCCCTGTTATAGAAAGGATATTACTAAACTGGAGAAGGTTCAGAAAAGATTTACCAGGATGTTGGTGGGAATGGAGGGTTTGAGTTATAAGGAGAGGCTACATAGGCTGGGAATTTTCACTAAAGTGTAGGAGGTTGAGGGGTCACTTTTCTAGAGGTTTAAAAATTATGATGGATAAAGATTTAAAAAAACATGGGGGGGGGGGCAACTCTTACATAATGGCTTCTGTGGGATGAACTTCCAGAACTAGAGGCCATAGGTTTAGGGTGAGAGGGGAAAGATATAAAAGAGACCTATGGGGCAACTTTTTCACCCAGAGGGTGGTACGTGTATGAAATAAGCTGCCAGAGGAAGTGGTGGAGGCTGGTACAATTGCAACATTTAAGAGGCATTTGGATGGGTTATATGAATAGGTAGGGTTTGGAGGGATATGGGCTGGGTGCTGGCAGGTGGGACTAGATTGAGTTGGGATACCTGGTTGGCATGGATGGATTGGACCAGAACAGTCTGTTTTTGTGCTGTACATCGCTTTGACTCTATAAGTGGTGGTGTAGGTACAGTTACAACTTTTAAAAGACATTTAGATAAGTACATGAATAAGAAATGTTTGGAGGGGTGTGGGCCAAGTGCAGGCAGGTGGGAGTAGTTTAGCTGGGATTAAGGATGGCATAAACTGGTTAGACCGAAGGGTTTTTTTCCTTGCTGTATGACCCTATGAGAAGGTAATTTTTGGAAGCACATAACTATTTTTAAACTTGGGGGTGAAGATATGAATAATGCCATTTATTAGCCAAAATATTTAGTTAAATATTTGAATATGCCAGATCCAGTTGTATAGATTTTACTTTAAATTTATGGGTTGTGGGTGTCACTGGCTTGACCACAATTATTGCTAATGGTAGTGAGCTGCTGCAGTCCTTGGAGTGTGGGGACCCGCGCACACACACATCACCTAATTGAGACATGGTGACAGGGGAGTTGGGTCATTTGCTTTATTGTGGGGAAACACTTTTTTTGTTCATTCTTTTTGAATGTCCATATTGGTGGAATATGGCTGATATGCAGACTCAGCTGGTCCTCCCTTCCCTGCACTGCAAAGGATATTGTCTGAGATCACTCTCAGCAGGAACAAATAAAATTTCTTATGAGTGAACCCAAAGTCCTGTTAGGTCTTTCAGCCACCACTGAGAGATTGATTGATTGATTCATCTGAATGATACAGACCTTTAGGTCTGTCATTGTCTTAACTGCCCCCAGGATGCCTGGCTCTTCTCACTTCACTCCTCTGTATTCCCGACCTCACCCTGTTCTTCCCCAGATCCCTCATGCCCGAGCCCACTCCAAAACACTTCCATCGTCACTGACATACTATTGCCAGCCTTGAGTTTCCATGCTAGAATCCATTCTCCTGAACCTGCCATTATGTGGTAGACTTCAACCAGGAAAACCACTGACATTGTACACAGTCACTCAAAGCCAATTGGCTTTGGCTTGATATTCAAGTCCTTAGCTCCCTGAAAGTGGCCAAGCATGTAGATCAGATGGTAAAGAAGGCATATGGCATGGTTGGCTTTATTGGTCAAGGCAGTGAGTGCAACATTCAGGATGTTATATTGCAGCTTTATAAGACTTTGGTTAGGCCACGCTTAGAGTACCATGTTCAATTTTGTCACCTCATCTACAAGAAGGATGTGAAGGCTTTGGAGAGGGTGCAGAAGAGGTTTATCAGGATGCTGCCCAGATTAGAGGGTATGAGCTTTAAGGAGACGTTAGAGAAGCTAGGGTTGTTTTCTCTCGAATGGTAGAGGCTGAGGGGACACTCAATAGAGGTTTAGAAAAATTATGAGATGCATAGGTAGGGTTAACAGTCAGAATCTTTTTCCCAGAGCTGAAATATCTAATACTGGGGCATACATTAAAAGTGAGAGGGGGGGAAAGTTCAAAGATGAGAGGGGGAAAGTTCAAAGATGTGAGGGGCAAGTTTTTTATATAGAGTGATAGGTTTCTGGAACACACTGCCAGGGGTGGTGGTGAAGGCAGATATGATAGGGATGTTTAAGGGAGTTTTGGAAAAGCACATGAATGTGTAAGGAGTGGAGCGATACAGACCAAGGGCAGGCAGAAGGGATCAGTATAATTTGGTGTCATGTTCAGCACACCATTATGGGCTGAAGGGCCCATTCCTGTGCCATATTGTTCTATGTTCTATGATGTTGTACACAACCCTTGAAAGATCGCATACACTCTCTCACACACTCTCTGGGACTATGGTGACTTTTACCTAAATGAGATCATTTGTCTGGATTAAGCGTTACTCGGGGAACATTGTATCATGAGGTTTTGGTTGTTTCTATCAGTTACTTTTCTGAAGGTTTATCTTTTTAAAACCAGGTCAGAGATCATTCTGGAATAGTCACCTAATCCCATATTGTGTTAGTGTTGGTGACTGTAAACTCCTGTGGTGTTAATAGAAATAATGTTTTGACGATATTTTGTGAAAGAAATGGTAAACAATGTAAGGCCAGTAGCTTTGATTTCAGTTCAGAAGAATCTTGCATGAATAAGTTTTTCAATTCATTTCATATGAAATTGGCTGAGGTACAGGAAACAGTAATGGTTAATGGATGTTTCTCAGGCTGGAGGGACGTTTGTCATGGAGTTTCCTGGGGTCACTGTTCAGACCCTTGTTTTTCCTGAAAAATAGTTAAGATCTAGACCTAGTGAACAAATGAAAGCATTATGAATTGTGAGGATTATAGTGTAGAACTGTTACACTCCTTCCATGGAAAGTATATATTTCCTTTGGATTCAGGGCAGGAATACATTATCTCAGCAAAAGGGTTAAGCTGGTGCAGTTTCAAAACCAGCAGAGTGTTATTAGAACTGAGAAAGTTTCAGCTCTCATATTCGTGAAAAAGTTCATGTTGGCAGGTTTGGAATTGCTCACTGAAAAAGGCTGTATCCGTAGTTAGATTGTTGGCAGCAGTTTATTAAACAGTATTGCAGGTGGATAATACATGTCCCCTACTTTAATATCAGTCCCAGCTCTTCCAATCTGTAATGGATTATACTTGCTAAGGACCAGCATAGATATTCATATCATGCCCTGACTCTACAGGAACATTCTGCACACACACATTTAAAACAGCTTCACTATTTTGCTGTTATTCTGCTCCTAAAATAGTATCACTTGAGTGTGTGCCTATTACACACATTATTTATCCACGCTACCCGGGGTTTACTCTTCTAATGATTTCAGCACAGGATATGGAAGATTCCAGTTCAATTTCTGAATAATGGTAATATCCAGAATGTTAATAATGGGAGATGCCATTGAATGTCAAGGGATTGGATTCACTTTTGTGGAGATGGTCATGGTGTGGCACTTGTGTGATTGCTAATTCTCAGTTGTTCGCCCAAGCCTGGAGATTGTCCAGGTCTTGCTGCTTTTGGACATGGTCTGCTTCAGTATCTGAAAAGTCATGAATGATGCTGAACATTGTGCAATTGTCAACAAACATCTCCACTTCTGACCTTATAATGAAGGGAAGGTCATTGAAGCAGTTCAACATGATGGGGCCAGGGATAATGGTTTGAGGATTTCCTGCCGAGAGCAAAAATCTGAGAAACTCATCATTGAGAGAATTGCAAAGACTAAAGACTGTTTGTTTGAGAGAATAAATTCTTCCTCATCTTCAAAGGGGGAGCTGTTTACTTTGAAACTATGCCTTGTTCTACATTTGTCCACATTGGGAAGCAGTTGCTCAGAATCTATCCTACACTCCACCCCATCGTCAGAATTTCATGTTTCAATCAGATCAACTCTTGTTCTGCAAAGCTCCCATGTGTACAGGGGCCCAACCTGTTCAACCTTTATTCATCGACCTGCTTCATCCCAGGAATAAGCCTAATGAATCTTCTCTGAACTGTTTCCAATGCAAGTATATTCAACCTTTAAAACCGAAACTGTACACAAATTCAGATACAGCCTCACCAACCTCTAGCAAGACATTTGCTCCATCCCTAACATTCTTATACCTTCCTAATTATTATTGTACCAGTGGTATCATTACAAAGATATCTAATAGACACTATACTTTTAAGTCAGCTAGTTGATATAACTATTGACACTCTAATATAAATGTTCTCCATTTTTTTCTCTGTACATTCATTTAGTTAGTTGGTCAGCAGCACAAGTTAGTCAGCCAGTCATCCATATATAGTATGTAATTTCAACATCAGTAAGCAAAGAACCCTGATTATATGGAAGGCTGATATGTCATCTTAGAGCATATTGTTAGTTGTTAATAAACTTTCAGATACAGGTAGCCCCTGCTATCTATAGTCTATAGTCTATCTTTCATTTTTCCACCCCGTCTCTCTGACTTAACTTGTCAATATTCATAGAGTCATACAGCATGGAAACAGGTCTTTTGGCCCAACTTGTCCATGCTGACCAGGTTTCCTAACCCGAACTACTTGGATTTGTCTGCACTTGGCCTATATCCCTCTAAACATATTCTATCCATGTATCTGTCCAAATGCCTTTTAAATGTTGTAATTGTACTTGCCTCTACCATTTCCTCTGGTAACTCATTCCATATATGCACCACCCTCTGTGTGCAAATGTTGCCCCTTCATGTGCCTTTTAAATCTTTCCCTCTCACCTTAAAACTATAGTTTTGGACTCCTCTACCCTGAGGAAAAGATCTTTGCTATTCAACTTAAAATTTTACAAACCTCTATAAGGTTACCCTTCAGTCTCCTATGCTCCAGGGAAAATAGTCCCAGCCTATCCAACCTCCTCTTATAGCTCAAACCTTCCAGTTTCAGTAACATCCTTGTAAATATTTTTGCATCCTTTCCAGTTTAATAACATCCTTCCTGTTGCAGGGCGACTAGAATTGTGCACAGCGTGTTGTATATGAGGGACTGAGTGTGTTTGTGGGAACGTGTGTTTGTGGGAACGTGTGGTTGTGTGAGAGTGTGTGTATGTGCAAGGGTCTGTGCATGTTTGGAAGAGAGAGTGTGTGACTGTGTCAGAGACGGAGAGAGAGAGAGAGATAGTGCGCCTTTGCAGATGCTTTGTAAATTAAAATTAACAGCTGTTAGCAGCTGTCATCAAATGGAATCTGAAGTGATACACTCCATGATGGCAGAGCTGTGAATGTGAAATTTTATCCACTTGAAATGAGACAGCATAAAAGAACATACAATGCTAATATGACTTCACATGATGGCTGTAAGTTATTAATGGAAAGAATGAGCAAAGCTCCATTAGACACAAGGGCTGTCAGTAGGCTACCCTGCTGGGAAACTGCATTGTAGGTTTCCACTAAGCATGTATGGAAAAAATTGTTTCCTAAATAGTCTAACTCTAAGTTTAAATTACTAGCTTTTACAAATAATCATTTAGAAATATACAACTCGAGTATTGCTGAGAAGTGACACATTTTGTGGAAGGTTTTTGTCTTGCTTTGACCAGAACAATTTATACAATACCAATTGCCAGGGAAAACCAACATTTATACTGCACTGACAGCAGAATATTCACTGGTTCGTAAGTGAAGTCTGATTGGTAGCCTGCATTGCCATGGCCAAGCAGCCAGTAATGATGAGTGACAGTTATGTCAAGCTTCATTGAAATTTTGAATCAGTTGGTTGACTTTGTTTAAGCCATTGCCCTAAGAAATGAACCAGAGAAAAGCTCTCACTTACTTTGTTGAATTGATGCAGGCACAGTCTATGTGCATGTTCTTTCTGTCTGAAAGAACAGAGCCTTCTGTATTAATATATGCAGCTGCCAGCAGCATTGCACTATGAACTCCAAACTGGGTTGTCAGTGTAATCTTTGGCTCACAGGATCATCCAGCAAATGTTGCCCAATTATGGAACTGTATCTCATGTTGGACACTATTGCGAGTTTTGTAGGTGCGGGCTGGCTGGGTACAATCAATACCTTGCTGGTTGTGAACAGCTGAAGGGATCAATTTTGCACCTTCTTCAGTAATTCTATATCATTTTTATGACATACCTTTCAAGCCAGTTCATAGAACTCTAAATGTGTTCTGACCAAGACATTTTTACTTTTCAATTCTATCCCTCAAGAAATAAATCCTAGTGATTATTTTTTGCATAGCTTTATTAACCTTATCACTACTCTCTGTAATTTGTATGCCTGTCCAGAATCCACTGCACCTAACCCCATTTTAATACTTATATTGAATACGTGATCAAATTGTTTCAAAACATATCACGTTACCCTTACCTACATTGAAGTTAATTTGCCAATTACATGCCCATTCTAAAATTTTATTAAGTTATTAATGCTCTACATTAACTGGCTCCTCAATTTTGTGGCATCCACAAATATAGAAACTGTACTTTCAGTTCAAGTCCAAATCACTCCCATAATTCATTAACAATGGGGATCCCACAACTAATCTTTCCTATGTTTTGCCAGTCTGAAAAACCTTTGCTCTCTATTTCCTGTTTACCAACTTGTCTGACATTTCAATTCTGATTCTGCATGCTGACCTTTTCCATGAGACTAATGAGCAAAACCCCTTTGAAGATCCACCATATCTTTGAATTGTTACTTCTGTAAACATTGAAATAAGGTTTAAATAAATTCCAACGTGATCTTCTCTTTGAAATTCCTGTTGACTAAATTTATTATTGTTTTGGTTTCTATAAGTTTGTCTGACACATCTTCAAATGAAAATTCCATTGTCTGTCCTAGCACCAAAGCTAAACTAATCGATTTATGTTTTTCTGGACTTTTTATATTAAATATCAAAACTCATTGACTTTTTTCCTATTTAATATGTGTACACTATATTTGTAATCAAGCCCTTATATCTCTGCCCTAACTTCTTTAATTATCTTTAATTCTTTGAGGAATAAGTGATGTCATTTCTAGACTATTAATTCGGTAATTTAGTGAATGTTCTGTTTGAATCCCACTACGTCAGATGGTTGAATTTGAGTTCAATATACAATATCCAGAATTAAGAATCTAATGGTTACCATGAAACCATTGCTATTGTTGGAAAAAACTTATCTGGATTCACCAATATCCTGCAGGGAAGGAAATCTGTAAACCTGACCTGGTCAGGCCTACATGTCACTCCAGAGCTACATCAATGTCCTTTGGAATGGCCTAGTAAACCATTCAGTTATTCATTTGTTACAACGTCTCAATGAAGAAATTAAACTGGATGCACCACCTGGAATCAATGGTAGAAACAGCCCTGTCGACCCTGCAAAGACCACCCTACCAACGTCGGGGGGCTAGTGCCAAAATTTGGAGAGCTGTCTCACAGAGTAGTCAAGCAACAACCTGACACAGTCATACTCACAGAATCATACTTTTCAGACAATGTCCCAGACACAACCATCACCATCCCTGAATATGTTTTGTCCCACGGGCAGGACAGATGAAGGAGAGGTGGCAGCACAGTGTGATACTGTCAGGAGGGAGCTGCCTGAGAGTCCTCAACATTGACTCTGGACCCCATGAAGTCTCATGGCTCCAGGTTAAACATGGGGGGCAAGGAAACCTCCTGCTGATACTGATCTCCCTCAGCAGATGAATCAGTACTCCTCCCTGTTGAACAATATTTAAAGGAAGCATTGAGGATGGCAAGGACACAAAATGTACTCTGGGTGGGGGATTTCAATGTCCATCACCAAGAATGGTTCAGCAGCAGAATGACTGATCGAGCTGGTCGGGTCCTAAAGGACATAGCTGTTAGACTGGGTCTGCGGCAGGTGGTGAGGGAACTAACAAGAGGGAAAAACATACCAGGCCTCATCCTTACCAATCTGCCAGCTGCAGATGCTTCAGTACATGACAGTATCAGTAAGAGTGACCATCGAACAGTCCTTGTGGAGACAAAGTCCCACCTTCACAATGTGAATACCCTTCATTGTTCTGGATGTAGGTTTGCTCACTGAGCTGGAAGGTTCATTTCCAGATGTTTCATCACCCTACTAGGTAACATCTTCGGTGGGCCTCAGGCAAAGCACTGTACATGATTCCTGCTTTCTATTTATATATTTGGGTTTCTTTGGGCTGGTGATGTCATTTCCTGTGGTGATGTCATTTCCTGTTCTTTTTCTCAGGGGGTGGTAGATGGGGTCTAACTCGATGTGTTTGTTGATAGAATTCTGGTTGGAATGCCATGCTTCTAGGAATTCTCGTGTGCGTCTCTGTTTGGTTTGTCCTAAGGTGGATGTGTTGTCCCAGTCGAAGTGGTGGCCTTCCTCATCTGTATGTAAGGATACTAGTGTGAGGGGGTCATGTCGTTTTGTGGCTAGTTGGTGTTCATGTATCCTGGTTGCTAGTTTGCTGCCTGTTTGTCCAATGTAGTGTTTGTTACAGTTCTTATACGGTACTTTGTAAATGACATTAGTTTTGCGAGTTGTGTGCTAAATGGGATCACCGTGCTAAATGGGATAGACTTCGAACAGATCTAGTAACTCAAGACTGGGCATCCATGAGGCACTGTGGGTCATCAACAGCAGCAGAATTGTACTCCATCACAATCTGTAACGTCATGGCCTGGCAATGGTTTGGATCCGAGCAATAAGAGGTACAGTTAGCAAGTTTGCAGATGACACCAAAATTGGAGGTGTAGTGGATAGCGAAGATGGTTACCTCAGATTACAAGAAGATCTTGACCTGATAGGCCAATGGGCTGAGAAGTGGCAGATGGTGTTTAATTCAGATAAATGCGAGATGCTGCATTTTGGGAAAGCAAATCTTAGCAGGACTTATACACTTAATGTAAGGTCCTAGGGAGTGTTGCTGAACAAAGAGACCTTGGAGTGTAGGTTCATAGCTCCTTGAAAGTGGAGTACAGGTAGATAGGATAGTCAAGAAGGCGTTTGGTATGCTTTCCTTTATTGGTCAGAGTATTGAGTACAGGAGTTGGGAGATCATATTGCAGCTGTACTGGACATTGGTTAGGCCACTGTTGGAATATTGCCTGCAATTCTGGTCTCCTTCCTATCGGAAGAATGTTGTGAAACTTGAAAGGGTTCAGAAAAGATTTACAAGGATGTTGCCAGGGTAGGAGGATTTGAGCTATAGGGAGAGGCTGAACAGGCTGGGGCTGTTTTCCCTGGAGCGTCGGAGGCTGACCTTATAGAGGTTTACAAAATTATGAGGGGCATGAATAGGGTGAATAGGCAAAGTCTTTTCCCTGGGATCGGGGAGTCCATAACTAGAGGGCATCGGTTTAGGGTGAGAGGGGAAAGATATAAAAGAGACCTAAGGGGCAACTTTTTTATACAGAGGGTGGTACGTGTATGGAATGAACTGCCAGAGGAAGTGCTGGAGGCTGGTACAATTGCAACATTTAAGAGGCATTTGGATGGGTATATGAATAGGAAGGGTTTGGAGGGATATGGGCTGGGTGCTGGCAGGTGGGACTAGATTGGGTTGGGATATCTGGTCGACATGGACGGGCTGGACCGAAGGGTCTGTTTCCATGCTGTACATCTCTATGACTCTATATCCCCCACTCACCCATTACCATCAAGCCAGAGATCAAAAGACAGTGCAGGAGGCCATGCCAGGTACAGCATCAGGTATACCTGAAAATGAGGTGCCAACCTGGTGAAGCTACCAAACAGGACTACTTGCATGCCAAACAGCAGGCTAAGCGATCTCAACCAAGAGATCACATCTAAGTTCTGTAGTCCTGCTAGTTGTAGTATCTGCGTGGGTTTCCTCTAGGTGCTCCAGTTTCATCCCACAGTCCAAAGATGTGCAGGTTAGGTGAATTTGGCCATGCTAAATTGCCCATAGCGTTAGGTGCATTAGTCAGGGGTTAAAAAAAAAACGTAGGGTAGGGGAATGGGTCTGGGTGGGTTGCTCTTTGGAGGGTCGGTGTGGACTTGTTGGGCCGAAGGACCTGTTTCCAAGATGTTTTTATATCAATCTACAATAGCAGCACTGAAGGCTCAACTATCTTCACAGATACCCATTAATGATTAAAAACTCAACTGAACCAGTCACAAATATACCATGAGTACTTCCATTGCACAGACTAAGGCACATCAAAAGTATGTGAGAGACTGAGACACATCACACCACTTTTTCAAGGATACTCTAATCTATATGTGTCTCTTTTTAATTTCAATGTTGATCTGATTTCATTATTTATCTTGGTAGTTGTTCTTATTTACAAACTTGACGTCATCTCTGGACTCTAGACAACATTTCCTAGATTGTTCACTGCAGTTCTAATTCTTTATTAGTTTTTTTCATATTTCTTTCCCTGGATCCATTATGGTCTTCTTAAATTCAGTGTTTTCCCCGATTTATCACTTTGGTCATTGTTTTATATATTCCTTTCAAATCTTTGTCTTAAACTTTATTATGCTGTGATTGCTATCACTCTCTGCCTAATATTCTTCCCTATTCTGGTTCATTTCCTATTACTATATCCAGCAGTGCTCCATCTTATGTTAATCTTTATTCATATTCAATAAGAAGCATCCTGCAATCGTATAAATATTCCATTCTCTATCTCCATTTCTTTATCACTTTTTTCCAGTCTTTGGAGAAGCTCAGGCATGACTACAAGTTATTTGATGTCCTTCAATTATGCCATAAATTTTGTTTCATATTTCTTCCCCCACCTTCTTTCAACTATTTGATGGTCTACTGTAAAAGCTGTACAATCTGCTGTTTTGTTGTGCATATCCACTAGTCCCTTAAAGTACAAGGACAGATAGATAAAGTGGTTGTCGATAAAGCACGGAGCTGGAAAGAGCACAGCAAGTCAAGCAACATCTGAGGAGCAGGGAAGTTGATGTCTCAACAGATGGGATACTTGCCTTCATTAGCTAAGACATAAAGTTCAAGAGTAGGGAGGTTATATTGTAACAGTATAAAATGTTGCTTCAGCCACAGCTAAGTACTGTGTGCAGTTCTGGAATCCACATTATAGGTGGGACATAGGAGGGTGCAGAGGAGATTTACCAGGATGATTCCTGGGCTAAGGAATTTTAGTTATGAAGAGAGATTGGGGCTGTTTTTCCTGGAGATTTAGCTGTGGGGGGAGGGAAGTAAAATGCATAAAATTATGAGGGACATAGAGTAGTCTGGAAGAAATGTTGCCTCTTAGTGGAGGGACCAATGACCATGGGGTAGGAGATTTACAGGAAATGTAAAGGATTTGTTTTCATCCAGAGGATGGTAGGAATCAGGAACATGATGTCTATGAAAGTGTGTGTGGGGGTGGGGAGGCAGAAATCCTTACACCATTTAAGGTGTATTTAGATGTGCACTTGCGATGATTTGATGAACCATTTTCTGTGCTGTATATCTCTTTGATTCTGTTAGCATGATCAATCCATTCTCACAGAATCATCAAACCCCCACAGTGTGGTAAAAGGCCATTCAGCCCAACAGGTGCACACCGAACCTCCAAACAGCATCCCACTCAGACCCACCCCTCCTACCCTATCCCTGTAATCTTGCATTTCCTGTGGCTATTGCACCTAGCCTACACATCTCTGAACACTATGGGCAATTTAGCATAACCAATCCACCTAACTTGCATATCGTTGGACTGTGGGAGGAAACTGAAGCACCCGGAGGAAACCCACACAGACACGGGGAGAATGTGCAAATTCCATACAGACGTATTTTATATCAATCTACAGTAGTAGCACTGAAAGCTCAACTATCTTCACAGATACCCATTAATGATTAAAAACTCAACTTGACCTGTCACAAATATACCATGAGTACTTCCATTGCACAGACTAAGACACATCAAAAGTATGTGAGAGACTGAGACACATCACACTACTTTTTCAAGGATAACACAGAGAATAAGTAGTGGTCTAGAGAATCATGCCCAGATTCCAATACATATTTTTAAACAAACCTTATCAGGGCACTTCTGTAGCTTTAATAGTTAAATGAATGCAGCCATGGCAACTCAAACCCATGTTCTGTCCTTGAAGAATTATTTCTACATGGATTTGAATAGAGTCTGACTCAGTGAAATCTGAACTCTGACTTTCATTAGACATTTAACACAACAGCTGAAAATAGCAGCGTACACATTCCTCATTGACATTGCAGCAACGTCTTGCAGCTACAAAACATACACACACAATATTAAAATGTTACAAAGTCAAACAGTAGGTACTCCATTATCAGAGTAAAGCACATGATAAAACATGAAAGCCATAGGAACTAGGTTTTATTCATCAGTCAAGATCAACACAGAAATATTTGAAATTCACTATATTGCTCAAACTGTATTTTATAATGAACAAATCACCACGCACGGAGAAAGATGTTTTATATAAGTCAGCTAAAATGTGTTTGTGCCCATGTTTACTATTAAATCCATTATCATAAAATTTCTACATTTCTGAAGGACTGAGATTTCCACTCTTCACGTGGTGGTATTATTAATACATTTTTTATTTTGTTTAATATTGTAAACTGAAAAGAGCAGAAATTTTCTCTCTAGGTCACTATATAATCAAATTAAGTCTGATTTCTGTCCATAGGGTAGTGAATAATTCACCAATGTCTAGCCACTAATGGATTTGGTAATTATGCCAAATTTTTATTTTCCAGTAGAAATAACAGCAGTTTATGATGGTGTACGTTCATGAAGAAGAATAAGAGAAAATAATGTAAAATTACATTTTTAAGATCTTCCTGAAAAACCGAAAAGCAGAAATAATAACCCTCTGTTCATACACTAGTTATTTATTGGTGCCAGATAAGTTGCTTGTCATTTGTTAATACATATCAAGTAAAAAAGATACTCTTGCTTGTAATGATTAAAGAACAGAGTAGCAGACAAAGATGAGATTTCAGTTTTGCAAATCAATGGCAGAGGACACTGCTTCAAAACAGATTTTAGATATTCAAATTTAATTGTGCATGCGTTCCTCACCGAAAGGTACTGTACCATATATTTTCTTTGTCCATGAATAATGCCCATGTGACAAGAAAGTAACTCACATCAGGCCAAATTCAAAATCAGAGAAGTGACAGAGCCAGAAAAGCACATCAAGGAAATACCGGTTTGGGCTATCGATCATATGAGGAGAAAGTGAGGACTGCAGATGCTGGAGAGTCAGAGTTGAGAGTGTGTTGCTGGAAAAGCACAGCAGGTCAGCAGCATCCAAGGAACAGCAGAGTCGATGTTTCAGGCATAAGCCCTTTATCAGGAATGCCTGATGAAGACATTGCTGATTAAGGGTTTATGCTCAGAATGTCAACTCTCCTGCTGCTTAGATGCTGTCTGACCTGCTGTGCTTTTCCAGTGCCACACTTTTCGACCACAGACCACATGAGTCTGTGCTATCACAAAAGAGAAACAACATGGTGCAAAACAGTGGTAATATACATGCATAATCACATTTCATAGTTTAGGGAACAAAACTCATAACAAGCTAGTTTGCTGTTCAGAGAATGATTTCACGTGATTTTTGGTGACATAATTAGTAGATGATAGTACAGGCACACATTCTTTTATCCGAAACGTTCGGGACCAGCTGGTTTTTGGAATTCAAAACTTTTCAAATTTTGGAATAAGTGACAGTTCAACAGTAAAATTTTTAAAAATCTTACTGAACAGCAAACTCCCTATGTCTACTACGGGCCCTGAGACAGAATTGAAGCCTGCCAGTGCTGGGCTGCGTCCACCCCATGTCACATCTGAGTGACATGCATCGGTTGGGTGTGAAATTGGGTTAAGTCTTTGCACGCCAAACAACCTTCTTGATGAGAAAGAAAACTTCATGAGAAAACCTTCGGATTTCAGAGCTTTTCGGATTTTGGATAAAGGGTTGTCTACCTGTATATTGGCTATTTCATTGTATGTCAAGGCAACATTAATAAAAGAATCCTTTTTGAAAGCATGAAGAAGATCTGAGAGAATTGTTTATGCAGTGGGTGGATGAGAGAAGCATTTATCAATGAGAGTCTCATTCGCTATACTAATAGCTTGAAAGTGTGCATCTTCAGCTTTTATAATCACCCCTTTATGAGTTCAGCTCATTGTTTCCTCCTCCAGATACTTCATATTGATACATTATAGAATATCACGGTTAGATTACATTCGGCAAATGATGAACAAGCCCTACTACAGAATAATCCCAAACTGTCCAGGCCCTGTCAGTTCTGCTTTAACTCAGGTCTGTTGTGTTTATCACAACTGGTGGATGATTTATCTCATATGACTCTCAACAGCCATTATACATGTGGATTTATAATTGTGTCTTTCAGTTTTTTTAATCAAATGATGGCCTGAATTTTGCAGTCAGTGGTAAAGCAAGGAGTTCAGAAGAAATCATACTGGACTTGAAACATTAACTCTGGTTCTTTCTCCACAGATGCTGCAAGTCCTGTTGAGTTTCTTCATTTGCTGTTTTGGTATTTCAAACCTCCAGCATCCATGGTATTGCTTTTAATTGGCAAAGCAATGATACTTACCGCTGACCCTGAATAAAACTGTGCTGAGAGTTCTGTGGCAAGGAAGTTTCCTCTCAATGTGCAACTGTCTGTAGATAGCGTTTGAAGAACAGGCAATGATCTCATTTTAAACGTATCGAATTTTGAATGGCCTCAAGAGGGTTGAGACTAGGGAATCTAAAACATGGAGCAACAGTCTCAGGACAAGGGGACAATCAAGAGGAGGAAACTTTACTCAATTCAAGGGTTGTGAATGCTTGGAATTCTCAATACTGGAGGGATATGGATGCTCCATTGTTGCATATTTAAAGCTGGGAAATTTGCTTTATCAGGGAATTAAGGAGTGGACAGGGAAGTGGAGTTAATGCAGGCCTAATGGAGTGTAGAATTTACTTCGGCTCCTATTCCCTTTCCTTTTTATTAGATTAGATTCCCTACAGTATGGAAACAAGTCCACGCCGACCCTCCGAAGAGTAACCCACCCAGACACATTTCCCTCAGACTAATGCACCTAACGCTATGGACAATTTAGCATGGCCAATTCACCTAACCTGCACATCTTTGGACTGTGGGAGGAAATCGGACCATCTGGAGGAAACCCACGCAGACACGAGGAGAATGTGCAAACTCCACACAGACAGTCGCCTGAGGTTGGAATTGAACCTGGGACCCTGGCACTGTGAGGCAGCAGTGCTAACCACTGAGCAACTGTGCCGCCCCAAATTATTGTTTAATTCTTTGTTGGGAATTCCCAAAGATGAACTGCAATGATGTTACAGGATGTCCAAGCAGCTAATCATATTCACTAATTCTCATAGAACCAGGAAATGAAAAGCACTAACAATCAAATCACTTTTTAAACATTTCATAGTGTGCAAGACAAAGATTGGGACATGCACAAGATTTTATTGTAAAAGCTGAAATATCATGAACACATATTAAAACTTTTTAAAACTACTTAAAAACCTACTTTAAAAATCTAGGAACTAACCATAAGGGAAACATTTAGCAACATTTCACAAAGATGAAACTAAATTAAACATTTAGGGTTTAGATCAGTTGCTCAGCAACAGTTATCACTCAGACCATCATTAAAGACCATTTACATGAGGTTTAATAGGTTCTGGGGTTTCTAACAATTATGTGAGAATGTCCTGAGGGGGACATTTGCTAGAGCACTTTGGGAGTTTTTAAACTAGTTTGACAGGGGTATGGGAATCAGAGCTACAGATGAGAGGAGAAGGTAGTTGTCAAACAGGCAGAAATAGAATGCAGAAAGTCTGTCAGGAAAGATACACAGTTGATAGGGCAAAGGGATGGGTTAAAGTGTGTCAGTTTCAATGCAAGGAGTGTAAGGAATAAGAGTGATGAACTTAGAGCATGGATCAGAGCTTGCAACTACGATATTGTGGCCATAACGGAGACATGGATTTCACAGGGGCAGGAATGGTTGCTGGATGCTCCAGGGTTTAGATATTTTACAAAGAACACTGAGGGGAGTAAAAGAGGAGGGGGAGTAGCATTGTTAGTTAAAGATTGCATCACAGCTGCAGAAAAGAAGGTTGTTGAGGAGGGTTTGTCTACTGAGTCAGTATGGACGGAAGTCAGTAACAGGAAAGGTGTCGTCACTTTACTGGGCGTTTTCTATAGACCTCTCGATAGCAGCAGAGAGATGGAAGAACAGATTGGACAGCAGGTCTTGGAAAGGTGCAGATGTAACAGAGTTGTTCTTAAGGGTGACTTCAACTTCCCCAATATTGATTGGAACCTCCTTAGTGCAGATGGTCTGGATGGAGCCAATTTTGTTAGGTGTGTCCAGGAAGGATTCCTGGCTCAATATGTAGATAGGCCGACTAGGGGGAGGAGGCCATATTGGATTTGGTGCTCAGAAACTAGCCAGGCCAGGAGACAAATTGGTGACAGTGACCACAACTGCCTCACCTTTACCATTGCCATGGAGAGGGATAGGAACAGACAGTATGGGAAGGTATTTAATTGGGGGAGGAGAAATTATACTGCTATAACAGAGGAACTGTGGAGTATAAATTGGGAATAATTGTTCTATGGGAAAGGCACAATTGAAATGTGGAGGCTGTTTAAGGAGCACTTGTTGCGAGTGTTGGATAAGTTTTTGTCCCACTGAGACAGGCAAGAAATGGGAAGGTGAAGGAGCCTTGGATGACAAGAGAAGAGGAGCTTCTTGTCAAGAGCAAGAAGGAAACTTACTTAAGGTTGAGGAAGCAAAGATCTGGCACAGCTTCAGAGGATTATAGAGTAACTAGGAAATAATTCAAAAATGGACTGAGGACAGCTCGGAGGGGGCATGAAAAAGCTTTGATGGGAAGGATCAGGGAAAACCCAAAGGCGTTCTACATTTATGTGAGGAATAAAAGAATGATCAGAGAGAGGATAGGGCTGATCAGGCACAGTAGAGGGAACTTGTGCCTGGAGTCTGAAGAGATGCAGGAGGCTCTAAATGACTTTTTTGCTTTGGTATTCACTAGGGAGAGGGATCTTGTTGATAGTGAGAACACTGTGGACCAAGTTAATAGGCTTGAACAGATTGATATTAAGAAAGTGGATGTGTTGGAAATTGTGGGAAGCATCAAGATAGGTCCGGACCAGATATATCCAAGGTTACTAAGGGAAGCAAGGAATGAGATTGCTGCGCCTCTGGCGATGGTCTTTGCACCTTCACTCTCCACAGGAGTAGTACTGGATGATTGGAGGGAGGCGAATGTTGTTCCTCTGTTCAAGAAATAGGGAAATCTCTGGGAATTACAGACCAGTCAGTCTTGCATCTTTGGTAAGCAAGGTACTGGAAAGGATTCTGAGGGATAGGATTTATGACAATTTGGAAAATCATAGTTTGATTAAAGATAGTCAGCATGACTTTGAGAGGGGCAGGTCATGTCTCACAAGCCTTATTCAGGTCTTTGAGGATGTGACAAGACAGATTGATGAAGGTTGAGCAGTGGATGTGGTGTATATGGATTTCAGTAAGGCATTTGATAAGATTCCCTCTGGTAGGCTCATTCAGAAAGTTAGAAGGTATGGAATACAGGGAAATGTGGCTCTCTGGACACAGTATTGTCTGGCTGAAAGAAGACAGTGAGTGGTAGTGGATGTAAAGTATTCTGCCTGGAGGTCAGTGACCAGTGGTGTCCTGCAGGGATCTGTTTTCGGGCCTCTACTCTTTGTAGTTTTATAAATGACTTGGATGAAGAAGTGGAAGGGTGGGTTAGTAAGTTTGCCGATGACACAAAGTTCAGTGCTATTGTAGATAGTGTCGAGGGCTGTTGCAAGCTACAACCAGATATTGACAGGATGCAGAGCTGGCTGAAAAGTGATAGATGGAGTTCAACCTCGATAAATGCGAGGTGATTCATTTTGGAAGGTCGAATCTGAATGCTGAATTTGGGGTTAGAGACAGGATTCTTGGCAGTGTGAAGGAACAGCAGGATCTTGGGGTCCACGTACATAGATCACTCAAAGTTGCCATCCATGTTGATAGGGTTGTTAAGAAGGCGTATAGTGTTCTGGCTTTCATTAACAGGGGGATTGAGTTTAAGAGCCGTGAGGTTTTGCTACAGCTCTATAAATCCCCGGTTAGATCACACTTGTAATATTGTGTCCAATTCTGGGTCGCCTCATTATAAGAAGGATGTAAATGTTTTAGAGAGGGTGCAAAGGAAATTTACCAGGATTCTGCCTGGATTGGAGGGCTTGTCTTATGAGAGTTGAGTGAGCTTGGGTTTTTCACATTGGAGAGAAGAAGGAACAGAGGTGACTTGATAGAGGTGTACAGGGTAATGACAGGCATACATAGAGTAGATAGTCAGAGGCATTTCCCCAGGGCAGAAATGGCTGTCACAAGGGGGCATAATTTTAAGGTGACTGGAGAAAGGTACAGAGGACATGTCAGAGGAAGGTTCTTTTATGCAGAGAGTGGTGGGTGTGTGGAATGCACTGCCAGTGGTAGTAGTAGAGTCAGAGACATTAGGGACATTTAAGTGACTGCTGGACAAGCACATGGATAGCAGTAATTTGAGGGATGTGTATGTTATATAGATCTTAGATTAAGACAAATGCTCGGCACAGCATTGTGGGCCAAAGGGCTGTACTGTGCAGTACTGCTCAATGTTCTATGAAAAGGGAAAGTTTACAACAGATGAATTGGTTTTGCTGATTGCTACCTGTGAGGGAGTTGAAGGAAGGAAGAAGGGAACAGAAGAAGGACAGACATTCCTGCTTTTATTTAAGAGGTGGCTGCAGAGATTGAGGATGCATGAGACTGCATCTCTTAGAATTCTCTAAATCCTCTAGTAGATTATTGTTACCGATTGGATGGTAATAAATGAAAACTGCTATTCGAGAAAGGATGAAGACAGCGGGGAGCATATAGCCTGACATCAATAGTAAGGAAAATATGACAATATTAGGAATGAGCTAATAGGGCATTTAGAAAGTCATACTCTGTTTTGGCAGAATCAACGTAGACTTGTGAAATGGAATTCCTGTTCTCATTCTTACTCCTGGTTTCAAAGCAGGAACGAAGATTCTCTCATCATTTGTGATCCTGGTGTTTATTTCATTGCAGCATAATCTCAAGGGTTAATTTGGTAGAGTCATTGTCTGTCCATTTTGAAAGCTGCCATATTTTCAGATTTTTTTTCTTTATAATTTATTTTTGAAACATGAGCAGTATACTAATAGCCATTCCTTACATACTCTCGAACAGGTGACACCATTCTGAACCACTGCAGTCCTAGTGGTATAAGTACACTCACAAAGGGTGATCAGTCTGATTTAATTCTTATTCAATCCCCTTTATTAGACGTTTAATACAACTGAATGACCTTTTAGGCCATTTGAGATGGTAGTTATGAGCCTATCACATTTGTTTCAGTATGCAGTCACATGTAGGCCAGACCTGGTAAAGGTTGCAGATTTTCTCCACTGAAGGACATTCATTAAACAGATGGGTATTTACCAAATAAATGTAATTTCATGATCACTATTATGAAGATGAGCTCTTTATTCCAGTTTTATTTAGAATAATGCTCACCAACTGATGTGGAGAATTTCAAATATTTCTGGATTAGTGCAGGTCTGGATTACAATGCAAGTTATTTTCAATTGAAAGGAACTATGTAACAGTGACTAAATGATCTTGCTTGACTTGAACAAATTAGTGCTGACAGAAAAAGGAGAAATGGTAACTTAATGTCACATTTACCTTAGAATATTATTACTCTCTAGAAATCTGTTAAATTATCTTATACAATACACTGAAGTTCAAGTTTTGATACAAACTTATCTTACCTTTAGATTCCTGATCAGCCCAAAATTTAATTATTTTTTCCTTAAAACCTCTGTTCTCTTCTCTTAGTTCTTTCTGCCACTGCCGCAGTTCTTGTATTTCTGAATCACAGCGAACCTGTGAGAGCACAATCAGACACATTCAAAAACATGAAAAATTTGTTCAACTTTTTTTAAAATTTTGGTAACCTGTCTTGTTTGGGCCACTTTGAAAGGAATTGATTTAAACAGTTCTGATGTTTTGTTGCTCTGTTTTCTTATGCTATTTCAATTTAGAACTCATGCTTCAATAGCATAACTTCAAGCATATTACATGAACAGGAGTTGGGCAACTCCTGAAGCCTCTTTCAGCGTTTACAACAGATTTGCAACTTAACTCCATGTAACTCTGAAGAAGAGTCAAATCTGACTGGAAATTTTAGTTCAGTTTCTCTTTCTAAAGATGCTTCCAGACTTGCTGAGTTTCTCCAACATATGTGTTTGATTCAGATTTGCAGAAGAAAGTTCCAAACATCTACTGCCTTTTGCATGTGAAGATACTGGCTAACCTCACTCCTGAAAGGTCTGTCTCTAATTTGTGGACTCCTCATAATCATAGATGTTCCAACTAGTTGAACTAGCTTCTCTGTAACTCCCCCATTTGTATAGTCTCTCTTAATCTAGAAGACTGGAGTATAAGGATGCAGTTGCTTTGCTGCAGTTACACAAACCCTGGTTACAGCCCACTCGAAGTACTGTGAGCAGGTCTGGTACCACACCTTAGGCAGGATGCAGGCCTTGGAGAGTGTACATCGTAGGTTACTAGAATAATAAACTGGATTTAAGGGGTTAAGTTATGAGGAAGGCTTATACAAAAAAGGCCCTGTATTCTCTAGAATTTAAAAGGTTAACAACAATCTGAAATCTTAGGATACATAAAGATGTGCAGGTCAGGTGAATTGGCCATTCTAAATTGCCCGTAGTATTAGGTAAGGGGTAAATGTAGGGGTATGGGTGGGTTGCGCTTCGGCGGGGCGGTGTGGACTTGTTGGGCCGAAGGGCCTGTTTCCACACTGTAAGTAATCTAATCTAATCTAATAAAGATAACCTATTTCCAATGACTCTAGAACCGGGGGCACAGTCTGAGAATTAGATTAGATTAGATTACTTACAGTGTGGAAACAGGCCCTTCGGCCCAACAAGTCCACACCGCCCCGCCGAAGCGTAACCCACCCATACCCCTACATCTACATTTACCCCTTACCTAACACTATGGGCAATTTAGCATGGCCAATTCACCTGGCCTGCACATCTTTGGACTGTGGGAGGAAACCGGAGCACCCGGAGGAAACCCACTCAGACACGGGGAGAATGTGCAAACTCCACACAGTCAGTCGCCTGAGTCGGGAATTGAACTCAGGTCTCAGGCGCTCTGAGGCAGCAGTGCTAACCACTGTGCCACCGTGCCGCCCATTCAGGGCCAAACCATTCAGGAGAGATGTTAGGAAGCATTTCCACACACAAAGAGTGATTGATATTTGGAACACTCTTCTACAAATGACAGTGGATGCAGGATCAGTCGCTAAATTTAAATCTAAAATAAATACATTTTGGTTAAGCAAAGCTATTATAGGATATGGACCAAAGGCAGGTATGTGGCTTTAGGCCACACATCAGCCATGATCTCATTGAGAGATGGAACAGCTGAATGGCCTACTTGTTCCTATGTTCCTGTTTTCCCATGTAGATTGCAGAAGCATTCACCAGTGGGACATGGAGTGTAAAGCATGAAGCTTTTTCTGTTCAGGAATCTTGATGATGTAAATATACAGATAATTTCCTTCGTGGAAGTCATACTCATTAGTGAGTGATTACAGATGGGGGAAGGGTGGGGAGTCATGTTGGTGGTGGTGGTGACACAGAAAAATCCTTTCATTGGGGAATTTATCAATGGGGAGGTCTGTGTCTGCACTGGCACATCCAATTTCTGATGCACAAGTGATGCCAATAGCCATTAGAGAGGAATGTTGAGAGGTGGACCCTGTTACAAGGCAGTCTTAGAGGAGTGATAAATCACAGACTGATAAATCTAATGAGGTCCTTTGGAGGAAGCATTCTGGAAGATGTTTGAGATAGTTTGTAGGAGCAATATGTTGAACACCGAACTAGGCACTGGTTATTCTAGATACAGTATAGTAAGATACAATGAGAAAGAGCTAACTTATATCTTGTTGTAAATTAACCTTTCAGTAATAATGACCATAGTATGACAGAATTTTTTATTAAATCTGGAAAAGATACAGTTCAACTTGAAATGAAGGTTTTTAATTTTGCTTGCGCCAAGCCTCACTGGAGCACTGCAACAGCCTGAAATAGACTTGTTGGTGGTATGTTGAAGTGGCAGGTAAATGGAAGCTCAGGGTCATTTTTATGGACAGTTACAATGCTCTAGCTAGGTTCAGTGCAAACTGGAAGAAAAGCATCTCACTTTCTGTTTGGAGGCTCTGCAATCTTCAGTCCTCAACATCAAGTTCAATAATTTTGAAACCTGAACACATCCTTCCATGTCCTTTACCTACCCCCACACCCCAGGCCCTGTTAATGACATGGGCTGTATTCAGCTCAGCCAAGCCATTTTCATCTACTCATGGTCCCCATTGTCAGCTTTTCTCCTTCCCCAGCTTATTTCTATTTGTCTGCCTAATTTTCTTTCTCTCCCTCTGGATTTTGTCTCCATCCATCCACTCAGCCTTTCCTCTATCCCCATCCCCAGTCATCAGCATATACTGTACACTGCCTTTTCCTAACTACTGTCAGTTCTGAAGAAGGGTAACTGGACCCAAATGTTAAATCTGTTTTCTCTCCACAGATGATGTCAAACTTGCTGAATTTCTCCAGCAACTTGTGTTTTCATTTCAGATCTTCAGCATCCACAGTTCTTTGTTTTATGTGAAGATTTGATAGCAGATAGGCAATGGCTACTTTTAAAGAATTAATGCTTGTTTTCAAATATATATATATTTCTTTAATGCAAAAATACCCAACAAACAAAAAAGAGACAGCCATGGCTAACAAGGGAAATTATAGATAGTATTAGATAAAATGAGGAGGCTTATAAAGTTGCCAAAAACATTAGCTTTCGGAGCACTGCTCCTTCAATCACCTGATGAAGGAGCAACGCTCCGAAAGCTAATGCTTCCAATTAAACCTGTTGGACTATAACCTGGTGTTGTGTGATTTTTAAATTTGTACACCCCAGTTCAACACTGGCATCTCCAAATCATGGCCAAAAACATTGTAAGCCTGAGGATTGGTGAATATTAGGATTCAGAAAAATTTGACCAAGAAATTATAAAGAAAAAAAGAGAAAGAATGTAAAATAGTAAGAAATATAAAAACACAGAAATATATAAAAAAAAGCAGCTTCTATAAGTATGTAAAAAGGACAAGATTAGCAAAGACAAATGTGGGTCCAAATAGATCAGAGATAATAGGAAATAGAAAATTGACAGAGAAGTTAAGTAGTACTTTGTGACTATCATCACAGAGGAAAACAAAATCTCCCTGAAATAATTAAGATCCAGGGGTCAAGTGTAACTGTGGAATGAAAGAGATTAGTATTAATAGCATTGCAGCACTGGAGAAATTAATGGGACTGAAAATGTAGAAATACTTAGGATCCAATGATTTTCACAACTGAGAGTTGAAAGAGAAGGATATAGAGATATTGGATGCTGTGGTAATCACTTTCAAAATCTGATTAATTCTGCAATGATGCAAACACATTGGAAGGTTGCAGAAGTATCCTCAATGTTTAAGAATAGAGGAGGGAGAGTCAGGGACCTAAAGACATCAATAGTAGGGAAAAATACAAGAATTGGTTATAAAGGACATGATTACTGGATGTTTAGAAAATACTTGTCTGATTGGATAGTCAACTTGAATGTTTGAAGGAGAAATCATGTTTGACAAATTTAAAAAGAATTTTTGATGATTCCATCTGCATATTTGAGAAGGAGGAACTAGTGGATGCTGCGTGTTTGGATTTTTAGAAGATTTTTGATAAAGTCCCACTTTATCAAATTAAATTAAATTGCTTGGGGTTAGGGGTAATATACTATCATAGACTGAGGATTGGTTAAAGGACAGAAAGCCGAAAGGAATAATAAATGATCATTTGCAGCTGGCAAGTTGTGACCAGTGAATAATCAAAGAAGAGTGTTTGGGCCCAGTTGTTCACTATATAAACCAATAACTTGGATGTGCAAGCCAATTGTAATTTTTCCAAGGTTGCAGATAATATGAAACTTGATGGGAATCAGTTGTGAGGAAGATGAGGGGGCAGGCAGGACCATAGCAGATGGAATATAATGTTTGAGTAGTGTCAGCTTATTCACGCTGATAGGAGGAACAAGGGTTCAGAATACTTCTTAAGTAATAAGGAAATTGCTGATGTCCAAGGGACCTAGGTCACCTTGTTCCTAAGTCACTGAAGCAAGTGCAGCAAGCAATTCAAAGGTAGCCTTTTAAAAATTAACCTTTTTCTCAGGGAAGTTTGAGTAGCAAAGAAATTTGTTTCAACTGAATAGAACACTGATGTGACCATGCCATGAGTATGTGTGAAGTTCTGGTCCCCTTGTCTATGGAAGGATATACCTGGCCCACAGATGAAGTACTGCAGAGGTTCACCAGACTGATTCCTGGGATGGGAGGATTGTCCTATGAGGTCAGATTGAGGAGACTGCGTTCTAAAAAGTTTAGAAGAATGAGATGTGATCTTGTAAAAGCTCACAAAATTCTTAAAGACATAGACAGAGCAGATGCACTCAGGATATGTCCCTGGCTGTGAGGTTCAGAATGAGGGGATGCAATCTCAAAATGAAACATAAACCATTCACGATTGAGATGAGGGTGAACTTCACCAGTAGGGTTGTGGACCCAGAGAATTTTCTACCCAGAGGGCTGTGGAAACTCAGTTACTGAATACGTTCAAGACAGATATTAATATATTTCTCATTACTAATGACATCAATAGATATGAGACAGTGCTAGAATAGAGTATTAAAGTAGAAGATCTGGCATGACTTAGAATGGCATTGGAAGCTAGAGGTGCTGAATGTCCTCCTTCTGTTCCTATGTTCTTACGATACTCCCAGGAATACTACCTTTAACTCAATGAGATGTATAGCACGAAAACAGACCCTTCAATCCAATTCATCCATGCCGACCAAATATCCTAACTTAATCTAATCTCATTTGTCAGCACTTGGCCCATAGCCCTCTAATCCCTTCCTATTCATATACCCATCCAGATGCCCTTTAAATGCTGTAATTGTACCAGCCTCCACCACTTCTTCTGGCAGTTTGTTCCATCCACTGTACGCACTACCCTCTGTGTGAAAAAGTTGCCCCTGAGGTCCCTTTTATATCTTTCCCCTCTCACTCTAAATCTATGCCCTCTAGTTTTGGACTACTCTACCCCAGGGAAAATACCTTGTCCATTTATCTTATCCATGCCCCTCACGATTTTACAGATCTCTATCAGGTCACCCCTTAGCCTCCGACTCTCCGACAGCCCCAGCCTGGTCAGCCTCTCCCTACAGCTCAAATCCTACAACCTTGGCAACATCCTTGTAAATCTTTTCTGAATCCTTTCAACTTACATGACATCCTTTCGATAGGAAGGAGACCAGAACTGCACGCAATATTCTAAAAGTGGGCTAACCAATGTCCTGTGTAGCCGAACATGACCCGCCAACTCCTCTACTCAATGCTCTGAACAATAAAGGAAAGCATATCAAGCACCTTCTTCACTATTCTGTCTACCTGCGACTCTACTTTCAAGGAACTATGAACCTGTACTCCAAGGTCTCTTTGTTCAGCAACACTCTCCGGGACCTTACCATTAAGTGTATAAGTCCTACTCTGATTTGATTTTTCAAAATGCAGCATCTCGCATTTATCTGAATTAAACTCCATCTGCCACTTCTCAGCCCATTGTCCCATCTGATCAAGATCCCGTTGTACTCTGAGGTAACCTTCTTTGCTGTCTTTCAGCACTATTATGGCAACTCTGTGACTGGTTGAGCAGTTGAGTAGAAACCTCCAGTTCTCATATAATATTACCAAATGCATCCATTAGCTATTAGTGTTCAAAACAACTGCAGCCTGGTGTTTCCAGACACTGAGTTCTTCCTGCCTTCTGACTGAGGATCTCACTAGGTGAAAGTGAGGACTGCAGATGCTGGAGATCAAGCATAAGTCCTTCATCAGGAATTAGCTCATTCCTGCTCCTCAGATGCTGCCTGACTGGCTGTGCTTTTCCAGCACAACATTCTTCAGTTGAGAATCTCAAACTGTTGCTTAAAATCCTGGTCAATGAACTGAACAAGTGTACATAGAACATAGAACATTACAGCGCAGTACAGGCCCTTTGACCCTCAATGTTGTGCTAACCTGTGGAACCAATCTGAAGCCCATCTAATTTATACTATTCTATTCCCGTGCATATGCCTATCCAATGACCATTTAAATACCCTTAAAGTTGACGAGTCTACCACTGTTGCAAGCAGTGCGTTCCAAACCCGTACTACTCTCTGAGTAAAGAAACTACCTCTGATATCTGTTGTACATCTATCACCCCTCAGTTTAAAGCTATGTCCCCTTGTGCTAGCCATCATTATCCAAGGAAAAAGGCTCTCACTGTCCAACCTATCTAACCTTCTAGTTATATTATATGTCTTAATTAAGTCACCTCACAGCATTCTTCTCTCTAACAAAAATAGCCTCAAGTCCCTAGGCCTTTCCTCATAAGACCTTCCCTCCATACCAGGCAACATCCAAGTAAATCTCCTCTGAACCCTTTCCAAAGCTTCCACATCCTTCCTGTAATGCAATACTCCAAACGTGGCTGCACCAGAGTTTGGTACAGCTGCAGCATGATCTCATGGTTCCAAAACTCAATCCCTTTACCAATAAAAGTTAACAACCCTATCAAACTGGGTGGCAACTTTCAAGGATCAATGTACCTGGACACTGAGATCTCTCTGCTCATCTACACTACCAAGTCTTACCATTAGCCCAGTACTCTTTATTCCTGTTGCACCTTCCAAAGTGAATCAACTCACACTTTTTAGCATTAAACTCCATTTGCCCCCTCTCAACCCAGCTCTACAGCTTATCTATGTCCCTCTGTAACCTACAATATCCTTCATCATTATCCACAACTCCACCGACCTTAGGGTCATCCACAAATTTACTAACCCATCTTTCTCTGCCCTCATCTAGGTCACTTATAAAAATGACAAACAACAGTGGCCAACAGATCCTGTGGTATCCCATTAATAGGAGAAAGTGAGGACTGCAGATGCTGGAGATCAGAGCTGAAAATGTGTTGCTGGAAAAGCGCAACAGGTCAGGCAGCATCCAAGGAGCAGGAGAATCGACGTTGGATGCTGCCTGACCTGCTGCGCTTTTGTACCCCATTAATAAGTGAACTCCAGGATGAATATTTTCCATCAACCACCATCCTCTGTCTTCTTTCAGCTTGCCAATTTCTGATTCAAACCACTAAATCATCCTCAATCCTATGTTTCCGTATTTTGTGCAATAGCCTACCGTAGGAACCGTATCAAACGCTTTACTGAAATCCACCTACACCACATTAACCACTTTACCCTTATCCACCTGTATGGTCACCTTCTCAATGAACTCAATAAGGTTTGTGAAGCACTACCTCCCCTTCACAAAACTGTGTTGACTATCCCTAATTAACTTATTCCTTTATAAGCGATTATAAATCCTCTTTCTCATAACCCTTCCTAACACTTTACCCATAACTGAGGTACGGCTCACTAGTCTGGTGGCACGATGGCACAGTGGTTAGCACTACTGCCTCACAGTGCCAGAGACCCAGGTTCAATTCCCGCCGCAGGTAACTGTCTGTGTGAAGTTTGCACATTCTCTCCATGTCTGCGTGGGTTTCCTCCGAGTGCTCCGGTTTCCTCCCACAGTCCAAAAATATGCAGATTGAGTGAATTGGCCATGCTAAATTTCCCGTAGCGTTAGATGTAGGGGAATGGGTCTGGGTGGGTTGCTCTTCGGAGGGTCGGTGTGAACTTGTTGGGCTGAAGGGCCTGTTTCCACACTGTAAGTAGTCTAATCTAATCTATAATTACCAGGATTGTCTCTACTCCCCTTCTTGAACAAAGGAACAACATTTGCTATACTCCAGTCTTCTAGCACTATTCCTGTAGATAATGATGACATAAAGATCAAAGCAAAAGGCTCTGCAATCTCCTCCTTGGCTCCCCAGAGAATCATAGGACATAGAACATATAAAAATACAGCGCAGTACAGGCCCTTCGGCCCTCGATGTTGCGCCGACCAAAGCCTACCTAACCTAGACTAGCCCAATAACCTCCATATGCCTATCCAATGCCCGCTTAAATGACCATAAAGAGGGAGAGTCCACCACTGCTACTGGCAGGGCATTCCATGAACTCACAACCCGCTGAGTAAAAAATCTACCCCTAACATCTGTCCGATACCTACCACCCCTTAATTTAAAGCTGTGTCCCCTCGTAACAGCTGACTCCATACGCGGAAAAAGGTTCTCACTGTCAACCCTATCTAACCCTCTAATCATCTTGTACACCTCTATCAGGTCACCCCTGAACCTTCTTTTCTCCAATGAAAACAGCCCCAAGTGCCTCAGCCTTTCCTCATACGATCTTCCTTCCATACCAGGCAACATCCTGGTAAACCTCCTCTGCACCCGTTCCAGTGCCTCCACATCCTTCCTATAGTATGGCGACCAAAACTGCACACAATACTCCAGATGAGGCCGCACCAGAGTCTTATACAACTGCAACATGACCTCAGGACTCCGAAACTCAATTCCTCTACCAATAAAGCCCAGTACACCATATGCCTTCTTCACAGCACTATTTACCTGGGTGGCAACTTTCAGAGATCTGTGTACATGGACACCAAGATCCCTCTGCTCATCCACACTACCAAGTAGTCTACCATTAGCCCAGTAATCCATCTTCTTGTTACTCCTACCAAAGTGAATGACTTCACACTTAGCTACATTGAATTCCATTTGTCACCTTACTGCCCAGCTCTGCAACTTATCTATATCGCGCTGTAACCTGCCACATCCTTCTTCGCTGTCCACAACTCCACCGACTTTCGTGTCATCCGCAAACTTGCTCACCCAGCCTTCAAGCCCCTCCTCCAGGTCATTTATAAAAATGACAAACAGCAATGGTCCTAAAACAGATCCTTGTGGAACACCGCTAGTAACTGCGCTCCAAGATGAACCTATACCATCAACTACTACCCTCTGTCTCCTTCCAGCCAGCCAATTCCTAATCCAAACCTCTAATGCACCCTCAATGCCATACCTCCGTAATTTTTGCAGTAGCCTACCATGGGGTACCTTATCGAATGCCTTGCGAAAATCCATATACACCACATCTACTGCTTTACCCTCGTCCACTTCCTTGGTCACCTTCTCAAAGAATTCAATAAGGTTTGTGAGGCACGACCTGCCCTTCACAAAATCATGCTGACTATCCTTGATCACATTATTCCTATCCAGATGTTCATAAATCCTATCCCTTACAATTCTCTCTAAGACTTTGCCCACAACAGAAGTGAAACTCACTGGCCTATAGTTACTCGGGCTATCCCTGCTCCCCTTCTTGAACAAGGGAACCACATTCGCTATCCTCCAGTCTTCTGGCACTATTCCCGTAGACAACGACGACATAAAAATCAAGGCCAATGGCTCCGCTATCTCTTCCCTAGCTTCCCAGAGGATCCTAGGATAAATGCCATCAGGCCCAGGGGACTTATCTATTTTCATCCTTTCCAGTATTCCCCAGACCTCTTCCCTACGTACCTCAAGGCCATCCATTCTAATCACTTGTGACTCAATATTCACATCAGCAACAACGTCCTGTTCCTGAGTGAATACTGACGAAAAGTATTGATTTAGTTTCTCTCCAATCTCCTCCGCCTCCACACACAACTTCCCACTACTATCCTTGACTGGACCGATACCTACCCTAGTCATCCTTTTATTCCTGACATACCTATAGAAAGCCTTTGGGTTTTCCCTAATCCTACCAACTAAGGACTTTTCATGTCCCCTTCTCGCTGCTCTTAGCTCTCTCTTTAGATCCTTCCTGGCTACCTTATAACTCTCAATCGCCCCAACTGAACCTTCACGCCTCATCTTTACATAGGCCGCCCTCTTCCCTTTCACAAGGGATTCCAATTCCTTATTAAACCATGGCTCCCTCACAAGACCCTTTACTCCCTGCCTGACTGGTACATACTTATCAAGGACACCCATTAGCTGTTCCTTGAACAATCTCCACATATCATTTGTGTTCTTCCCTTGAAGCCTATTTTTCCAATCCACGCATCCTAAGTCATGCCTCACCGCATCATAATTTCCCTGCCCCCAGCTATAACTGTTGCCCTGCAGTGCACACTTATCCCTCTCCATCACTAGAGTAAAAGTCACCGAGTTGTGGTCACTGCTCCCGAAATGCTCACCTACCTCCAAGTCTAACACATGGCCTGGTTCATTACCTAGAACCAAATCCAGTATGACCTCACCTCTTGTTGGCCTGTCTACATATTGTGTCAGGAAACCCTCCTGCACACATTGGACAAACACCGACCCATCTAACGAACTCGAGCTATAGCTTTCCCAGTCAATATCTGGGAAGTTAAAGTCCCCCATAATAACCACCCTGCTACTTTCACTCTTCTCCTGAATCATCCTCGCAATACTTTCCTCTACTTCTCTCGGACTATTAGGAGGCCTGTAGAAAACTCCTAACAGGGTGACCTCACCTTTCCTATTTCTAACCTCCGCCCACACTACCTCAGATGACAAGTCTTCCTCCATCACCCTTTCTACTGCTGTAATACTATCCTTGACAAGCAATGCCACACCTCCCCCTCTTTTACCCCCATCTCTGACCCTACTAAAACATTTAAACCCTGGAACCTGCAACAGCCATTCCTGTCCCTGTTCTACCCATGTCTCTGTAATGGCCACAACATCGAAGTCCCAGGTACCAACCCATGCTGCAAGCTCACCTACCTTATTTCTTATACTTCTGGCATTGAAGTATACACACTTCAAGCCACCTTCCTGTTTACAGGCACCCTCCTTCGAGATCGATGCCATGTTCCTAACCTCCCTACACTCAAGGTCCTGTACCCTAAAGCTACAGTCCAGGTTCCCATGCCCCTGCAGAGTTAGTTTAAACCCTCCCAAAGAGCACTAGCAAACCTCCCCCCAAGGATACTGGTGCCCCTCAGGTTCAGGTGTAGACCATCCTGTTTATAGAGGTCCCACCTTCCCCAGAAAGAACCCCAGTTGTCCAGAAACCGGAATCCTAGGATAAATCCCATCCAGCCCAGGTTACTTATCTATTTTTACATTTTCCAGAATTGCTAACACCTCAATCCCATCTTGTCTAGTAGCCTGTATCTCAGAATTCTCCTTGACTACATTGTCATTTTCTTGTGTGAATACTGACAAAAAGTATTCATTTAGCACTTCCCTTATCTCCTCTGATACCACACACAACTTCCCGCTACTATGCTTGATTTCCCCTAATCTTACTCTAGTCACTCTTTTATTCCCGATATATTTGAAAGCCTTAGGGTTTCCTTGATCCTATCTGCCAATGACTTGTCCTGTCCCCTCCTTGCTCTTCTTAGCCCTGTCTTTGGATCTTTTCTGGCTAACTTATAACTCTCAAGCCCCTTAACTAAGCCATCACATCTGATCCTAACATAAGCCATCTTCTTCCTCTTGACAAGAGATTCAACTTCCTTAGTAAACCACAGCTCCCGCACTGGACAACTACCTCCTTGCCTGACCAGTACATGCTTATCGTGGATTCACAATAGCTGTTCCTTTCAATTGTCCCCATCCCCTGCGGTTTCCTTCCCCATCCCGTGCTTCCTAAGTCTTGTCTAATTGCATTGTAATTGCCTTTCCCCCAGCTATAACTTTTGCCCTGCGTTATATACCTATCCCTTTCCATCACTAAAGCAAACATAATCGAATTGTGGTCACTATCACCAAAGTGCACATCTACCTCCAAACCTAACATGTGGCTGGGTTCATTACCCAGTACCAAATCTAATGTAGCCTCGCCCCCTGTTGGCCTGTCTACGTACTGTGTCAGGAAACCCTCTTGCATGCATTGGACAAAAACTGACCCATCTAAAGTACTTGAGCTATAGTATTCCCAGTCAAGATTTGGAAAGTTAAAGCCCCCATAACAATACCCTGTCACTCTTGCTCTTATTGAGTATTGTCGTTGCTATTCTTTCCTCTACGTCTCTGGAACTATTTGGAGACCTATAGAAAACTCCCAACAGTGTAACCTCTCCTTTCCTTTTTCCAATCTCAGCCCATACTACCTCAGTAGAGGAGTCCTCAAATGGCCTTTCTGCAGCCGTAATATGATCCTTGACTAACAGTGCCACACCACCCCTCTTTTACCATTTTCTCTATTCTTACTGAAACATCTAAATCCCAGAAGCTGCAATAACTATTCCTGTCCCTGCTCTACCCATGTCTCTGAAATGGCCACAACATCAAATTCCCAGGTATCAACCCATGCTGCAAGTTCACACCTTATTCCAGATGCTCCTGGCACTGAAGTACACACATTTCAAACCAACATCCTGATTGCCGGTGCCTTCTTGCGATCTTGAAAGTTTAGTTCTGACTTCACTACTGTCAACCTCACGTATACTCAGACTACAATTTTGGTTCCCATCCCAATATACATTAGAGACTGTGGGCTACTTGCACCCTCACCCACTCTTCTTTTCAAATTTGCATTGAGAGGCAGCAATGCCATCAAAGACCACAAATTTCAATGTGCAACCACACCTGAACTCGTCCTCACAGACAACTGGAACGCTTGCTCACAACACATATCCTGGCTATTTCAGGACCTTCACAATACCCTGCTGGCTCTGTCTGTTCAGATGCAAATTTTCAAACTGTTTAGTCACCCTTTGCGTGATTCTGCACTTGTAGCAATTTTCCAACAACAAATGTTAGACTAACTGTTCTATCATTCTTTAGTTTCCTTCTCTCACCTTCATTGAGCATGTTGGAGGCTGAGGAGTGACCTTACAGAAGTTTATAAAATCATGAGGCAAATACATAGGGTGAATAGCCAAGGTCTTCTTCCCAGAATAGGGAAGTCCAAACTAGAGGGCACAGGTTTAAGGAGAGAGGAGTAAGATTTAAAAAGACCTGAGGGGTAACTTTTTCACAAAGAGCTGTCCAGAGGAAGTGGGTTCAATTGTAACATTTAAAAGTCATCTGGATGGATACATAAATAGGAAAGATTTAGAGGAATATGGGCTAAATACTGGCAAATGAGACTAGGTCAGATTGGGATATCTAGTTGATGTGGAAGAGTTGGACTGACTTGTCTGTTTCTGTGCAGTGTGACTCTATGATGTTCAATTTTCCAGTCTAAATGAACAATTCCCATACTGTGGAAGATTATAGTTCAAAAATCCACACCGATGTTAACTATTTCCTTCAAAGCACTGGGAAGGAAACCATCTGATCCTGGTGACTTTCCACCTTTTATAGCCATAATTTTCCTCAGTACTTTTTTTTGTTATTACGTGACAGAATCCCAGATATCATGGAATGTTGGACTGTATGGTGGCGATGGACAAGACGAAACACATTGAACAATATATTTTAATAATAGACAAATGTTCTGTCAGTCAGTTAGCTTAATTGACTGTACAGCTGGTTTGTGATGCAGAGTGTTGCAAACAGTGTGAGTTCAATTCCCACACCAGCTTAAGTTACTGCCAAGGCCCTTCCTTTCAATCTCTCCCCTCATCCGAGGTGTGGTAATCCTCAGGTTAAACCACTCCTGTGCATCGCTCTCTGAGAGAGCAGCTCTATGTCCTCTGGGACTATGCAACTTTACTTAAATAGTTTTCCAAATACAATGTTCACCAAAAGCTTTTAAAGGTTACAAAAACTAAAAATAAGGCTAGAGGAATGTTGGGTTTTTTTCTCAAGAAGGCGAGAATACAAAGAGGTGCAAGCTTTAGTCCAATTACATAGAACTCTAGTTAAGCTCATAAAGCTGTGTTCAGTTCTGGCCAGCACACCCAGAAACATGATATTGGCCTTGAATAGAGTACAACACAGGGTCAAAAGAATGAGATAATAATTAAAACGATTAAAATAAAAGAATAGATTAGGTAAGCTAGACTTGCACTCCCTTAAATAAAGGTTAAGGATCAATCTAAATGAGGTGTTGAAGCTCTGGTGGATAACTGTAAACTAATTCCTCTGTATTATAGCAAGGCATATCGGGATAATTTCAGCAAGCACTTCTTAATTGAAAAGGTAGTCAAATTGTTTGGCATTACAAAATGCGAGCATTGCTAAAAACTACACAGTTTGTTGGGAGCGTTTTGCCTTGCCCTCATCAGGACAAGTCAACAGGAAAGCCAATATTCATACTGCACGAGAGGAGAGTGCTGAATGGTTAGCAAGTGAACTCTGATTGGAATGAAAATCAGACTCAACCTGCTTGGTATAAAACTTAAACAAAGTTTGGTGTTAACTATCAATCAGAATTAATGGGTACATTCTCTATGGCAATGCCTCTACCAATTAGAACTCACTGTCAAACCCCAATCACTGCGCTCCTCTCATGCAGTGTAAGCTTTGTTTTTACCCTTGAAGCGGTATTCTTATAAAATGTCCTGATGAGAGCCAGATAAACACTTGGGCAAAATATGTCATTTTCAACAATCCTGAAGAATGGGTCAGGACTCCCTTGCCCATAAAGCCATTGAAGTGATATTAGCTGAACGATCCAAAACTGAGGTTAATAAGTTTTTTGTCCAATAAAGGTATAAATAGTTACAGAACTAAGGCACGTGGATGGACTTAGGAAATAGGCCAGCTTGTGGTTCCACAGGTCAGCGCAACATCGACGGCAAAAGAGCCTGTTCTGCACTGTAATGTTCTATGTTCTAGCTTTGACCTAACCTAAACTCAAGGGGCTGAATGTCTTACTCAAGGGGCCGACTCCTGTTTCTGTGCTATTATATTCCCAGTGTAAAAAATTAACTCAGTTGAACATTTAGACTTCTGGTGTAAGAAAAAGATCAACTACCCAAATAATGGCCTAATACTGCAGTAGACAAAAATCAATACTGTTGTCCTGAACCAATCATCTAGTATTCAACCCTTGATCTAATGTGCAAAATTATTTTCAATTACAAAACATGAAGCAGTACAATTGTCTGGTGTTCTATGTGAACTCTTTCACAGACTGGCAAAATAATCATGAGGTGTTGAACAGAGACCAGAGATTGAGTGCTTCCTCTGAGGAGGGAAATATCATAATTAATCACCCTGGGTCACTTACACATAAACTAGGCCTAAGAATATCCGAGCATCTTCAACTTTTCATGACACTCCCCTTTTCTGAGGATAACTGGCAAACTGAAGCACAGTAACATTTTGCATAAATTCCCATACAAAGGAAATAAATCTATCTGTGTCAGTTTTCCATTCCTTAGGGACAGTGTGATATGGTAATTTTCCAGTCATGGGACCAAGTACGTGAGAATGTTGCTGGAACATAGATCTTGCAGATCTCTGCCCATGCTTCCATAGACATTTCTGGATCCCTTGAAGTAAGGAAAACTACCCAAATGTTTATTTTTTAACAAAATGTGAATGCTGTACAGCAAATTTTAATGTAAAATAGTTCATGATTTTTCAAAAGTATTGAATTTATGAAAGATGATCTTTGACTTCAAAAAACCTTATATTATAAATCCAACCTCTGGGAATTCAAACAGGATAAATTATAAAGACCCTCAGGTGAAGTTCAAATAGAAACCTCAATGGAGAAAGGACATTCAGTACGTGACAATTATTCAAAGTCACAGTCCAGTTATGTAATATTCTGAATGGGGAGACTGCCAGCCTTAGGATGGCTTCAAGTTTCCCCAGAGACACAGCCTTGCATTCTGTGTCATACTATTATTCTCTACAGCTGAAAATGTGTTGCTAGAAAAGTGCAGCAGGTCAGGCAGCATCCAAGGAGCAGGAGAATCGATGTTTCGGGCATAAGCCCTTCTTCAGGAAGGCTGCCTGACCTGCTGCGCTTTTCCAGCAACACATTTTCAGCTCTGATCTCCAGCATCTGCAGTCCTCACTTTTTCCTATTACTCTCTACAGCACATGATTTTCATTCTAAGCTGTCTGACTTTTAATGTTTAACTCCTTACATTCCATGACATCTGTACTGCTTAATTTAGTTGTAAAATGTCTAATTACTCTGAGCACATTTCATTTATAATTTCAGCATGTCACATCTCATTTTCTCTATTTTTGTGACTGTCCAGAAGGCATAGCAACAACTCTTCCTCAGATAGCTCAGGAAATTTGGCATGTCCATAAGGACCCTTACCAACTTTCACAGGTGCACCACTGAAAGCATACTGTCCACGTGCACAACAACCTGGTACGATAACTGCTCTGCCCAGTAAGAAAATACAGAAAGTTGTGTGTGTGCACAGTCCAGACCATTACAGAAGCCAGCTTTCCATCCATGGACCCCATTTACATGGCTTGTTTCCATGGAAAGACTGCCAACACTATCAAAGATCCATTGCACCCTGGTAATGATAGAACATAGAACATTACAGCACAGTACAGGCCCTTCGGTGCTCAATGTTGCACTGACCTGTGGAACCAATCTGAAACCCATGTATCCTACACTATTCCATTCTCATCCATATGTCTATCCAATGACTATTTAACTGCCCTTAAAGTTGGTGAGTCTACTACTGTTGCAGGCAATGCGTTCCACGCCCCTACTACTCTCTGAATAAAGAAACTACCTCTGACGTCTATCCTATATCTATCACCCCTCAGTTTAAAGCTATGTCCCCTCGTGCTAGCTATCACCATCTGAAGAAAAAGGCTCTCACGATCCACCCTATCTAACCCTCTGATTATCTGATATGTCTCAATTAAGTCACCTCACAACCTTCTTCTCTCGAATGAAAACAGCCTCAAGTCCCTCAGCCTTTCCTCGTAAGACCTTCCCTTCATTTAAGGCAATATCCTAGTAAATCTCCTCTGAACCCTCTCCAAAGCTTCCACATCCTTCCTATAATGTAGTGACCAGAACTGTACGCAATACTCCAAGTGCGGCTGCACCAGAGTTTTGTACGGCTGCAGCATGACATCATGGCTTCAAAACTCAATCCCTCTACCAATAAAAGCTAACATACCGTATGCCTTCTTAACAATCCTATCAACCTGGGTGACAACTTACAGGGATCTATGTACATGGACATCAAGATCTCTCTGTTCATCTACACTAGCAAGAATCTTACCATTAACCCAGTGCTCTTTATTCCTGTTGCTCCTTCCAAAGTGAACTGCCTCACACTTTTCCACACTAAACTCCATTTGCCACCTCTCAGCCCTTCTCTGCAGCTTATCTATGTCCCTCTGTAACCTGCAACATCCTTCAGCACTATCCACAACTCCACCGACCTTAGTGTCATACGCAAATTCACTAACCCATCCTTCTATGCCCTCATCCAGGTCATTTATAAAAATGACAAACAGCAATGGCCCCAAAACAGACCCTTGCGGCACACCACTAGTAACTTAACTCCAGGATGAATATTTCCCATCAACCACCATCAGCTAGCCAAATTCTGATCCAAACACTAAATCACCCGCAATCCCATACCTCCATATTTTGTGCAATAGCCTACTGTTGGGAACCTCATCAAACACCTTACTGAAATCCATATACACCACATCAACCGCTTTACTCTCATCCACCTATTTGGTCACCATTTCAAAGAACTCAACAAGGTTTGTGAGGCACTACCTACCCTTCGCAAAACTGTGTTGACTATCCCTAATCAACTTAATTTTTAAAATTATAAATATGATTATAAATCCTATCTCTTATAACATTTTCCAACACTTTACCCACAACTGATGTAAAGCTTACTGGTCTATAATTACCAGGGTTGTCTCCCCTTCTTGAACAATGATCTCCTAAAACACCTTCTGTCCTGCAGAAGATACTGAAGCCTGAACACGCACCAGCAGGTTCAGGAACAGCTTCTCCCCGGCCATTACTAGACCGATGAATGAATTCTTTAGCTTCAAATAATGCTGATCTTGCCAAAGTTGATCTTATCTGGTGCACGTCCTGTGCAGTGTTACCCGTATGCCTCTGTCTAAGCCTTTTTGATCTTACATCCTTGTTAACTGTGATCTGCCTGTACTGCTCGTACACAAAGCTTTCCCTGTACTTCGATACACATGACAATAAATTAATCAATCGATCACTTTTCCTGATACATATATTAATGGGAGTTACTAACATTTCTTTCCTAGTATGATAATTAATTGTATTTATGTATTCTATTTAAAAATTAGTATGTTTTCCATAGATTGTTATTCCAGGAACAATTTCGTAGTTTGTCAGCTTAGGCTATACCTCAAACATGGCTGACTAGGGGTCTCTCCTGATCCTTCTGCCTGTTATTGTTGCATCAGAGGATTTTCAGGTTAGTCACGTTATGAACACAATGCTGACCATCAAGGCCATGGAGTGCAATGCAAACTCACAGTTTTGGGCTGAGAGGAAGGAGCACTACCCACTGTACCACATGACCATGCTACAGAACAATGTTACTATTATGTTAGCATCCATGGTGAGAAAGCAAGCTAACATTTTGAGTCTAGCTGACTCTTCATCTGAGCTGATGACTCAAAATATTAGCTTGCTTTCTGCCCATGGATGCTGCCTGATCCACTGTGATCTCCAGCACTTTTTATTTTCAGTTCAGATTCGAGCATTTGCAGTAATTTGCTCTTACGATTATGTTAGTTCTTTTTTGCAATTAGTGGTTATGTATATTTGAATTTCCCCAGTAAAATAATTTTATTTCATAGTTTGGACTGTATTCATAAAATTTCTCTTGACTACCTTCAACAAAATGACTATAGTTGCAGCAAAGTCAAGAAATAACCAATAATAGCAGTGAAAATAACTCAATAAAACAAGCAATGACCATCTAAAAATTGATGTGGAGGAGTTGGTGTTGGAGTGAGGTGGATAAAGTTAAAAATCATAGATGGTGGTGACCCAGTAGGTCTGCCCTGCTGAGCTCTGCACCAGAACCCAGACAAAGTGGTGCACTCACCCTCCCTTTATTACCCAATGTGGTAGAAATAGTTACGTTTTGATTCCTAGAATTGTTCAGTGTTAGTTTAAAACAGTTTGGAAAATGACCAAAGGGAAGGGGCTGCGAGGATCACAGCAAGCGAGTCAGGCCCCCTGCAACAACGGACATGCTATTGGCCACAGTGTCAGCCTCCATGATCGCCCCAGGGGACTTATCTATGGAGCAGAGCCTGATGTCAGAGTTTGTGAAACTCTGAGAGAAGAGTGATTTGTTGATGGAGGAAACACAGGCCAGGCTTGAACCGATCTCGTCATGCTGCAGAAGCATGACAAGGAGATCCAGTGTCTCGGGCAGCACATTGGGGAGGTGGAGCAACGGACCGCAACCTCCAAAACCATGACAGAGTCCTCGGCGGGTCTGGTCCAGGCTCTGGAACAGCAGGTACGGGCCTCAGTAGAGCAGGTCAACGATCTCAAAAATCGAGGCTGTCGGAAGAACATCCGCCTGGTTGGGCTGCTAGAGCGGGAGGAGAAAGGCTAGCTCATCAGCTTCTTGGAGCAATGGCTCCTGCAGTTTTTGAAGCTGGAAGTTGGATTGGGCCGGCTGTAAGTCGAGCGGGCACACCGGGTCGCAGTGCGCAGGCCCAGATCGGACCAGCGCCCCCGCTCGGTCCTAGTGCGACTCCAGCATTGCAGAGATAAGCAAATGATGCTGAAAGCCTCTAGAGCACTGGGGAAGGATCCACAGGCTCTGATAGACAAAGGATCACAAATTATGCTTTTCCAAGACTCTTCTGCAATTGTGATCATAAGAGGAAGGCCAACGATGAGGTAAAAAGACGGCTGAGGGACTTGAATATCCAGGAGAAAGTGAGTTCTGCAGATGCTGGAGATCAGAGCTGAAAAACGTGTTGCTGGAAAAGCGCAGCAGGTCAGCACTTGAATGTTCAGCATTCCGTAAGATATCTGGCAATATTGTGTTTCAGCCATGGAGGGTCCATGTTCAATTTTGACTCGCCGGAAAAGGCAAGGGACTTCTTGGATGCTTTAAAATAGATTAACTGGCTTGGTTTACCTGGTTGTCGGGGGCTATTTTTAAATATATGTGGGGTCATAATTGTTTTTTATCTTCTTCTCTCTCTTCTCTTTCCCCTCCCGTCATCCTTTGTTCCTTTTTTCTTATCATTTCCTTTTGTTTTTTCCTTCTGGTATGGAATGGGTGGGGGGGGGGGGGGGGGGGGGGAATGGGTGGTTGAGAGGGGGCGGGGGGGGGAGGTCATATATTTCTGTTCTACCAGGAGTGCCTAGGGTTACAGTATGGATGGGTCGGGTTGAGTGCCTACTTTAATTTTCTTGTTATGTTTGTATTTTTTTCCTTACTTTGTGTTGTCTGGGGCTGGGGCATGGCTTCAGCTAGATGGAGCTGGAGGGGTTATTGGGTAGTATGAGCGCCCCCTGTGGGCAAGGGGGAAAGTCTCCTTTCATTTGTGTTATATGTTCGTTCATTGTAGGAGTAGCTGTTAGAAGTTTTGATTTGGTATTTTTGGAAGTTGTATTTTTAAATTTAGACAAACTGCTTATTGTTTTTAACTCGGTCCACTATGAGGGGCATTCTTCCTCCCGGGGGGGTCACGGACTGTTTTGGACAGCTATGGCTAGCCATTCGGTTAAATGGTGCACCTGGAATGTTAAGGGGAGTCATTCATTGATTAAGAGAAAAAAGATACTTTCAAGTCTTAGAAAAAAGAGGGTCGATGTAGCCTTGATGCAAGAAACACATGTAACTGATAAGGAGCACTTAAAGTTACAGCAGGGAGGGTTCGGATAGGTGTTTATCTCATCCCTTAATTCGAAAAGTAGAGGAGTTACTATACTCATCTGGAAGACTCTCCCACTTCAGCTGTTAGACCAAATTAAGGATGAATATGGGTGGTTTATAATACGTAAAGCTTTAATTCATGGAGAGGAATATAGGATTCTGAATGTATAATGTCCCCCCGGCATACCCCCTTAAATTTTTAATGGATGTGCTTTCCAGGTTGATGGGCCTTGGAGTGTGTCATACAATTTTAGGGGGAGACTTTAACTGACTTATGGACCCCGAGGTGGACAGGATGCCTAGGGGTCTCGCGGGTATATCCCTGCAATCCAGGCAGCAGGTGGACCTGAACAGGGAGCTGGGGTTGGTGGATGTGTGGCGATATCTTCACCCCAAAGGTAGGGATTTAATCTTTTTCTCTATTTCACAAAAGTGCTATATCAGAATTGACATGTTTTTTGTCTCATTGACTTTTTTGAATTCGTTGCTATCTTGCAGAATAGGGAACATAGCCATTTCTGATCATGCAGCAGTGCACATGGAGGTCAAGGTCAGTGGTAACGGGATAGGCTCCCGGCACTGGCACATGGACCCTTTCCTCTTGAAAGATGGTACGTTTATAGAGTATTTTTCATGGGAATTTAAAATCTTTTGGGACATCAATTAGGGTACGGCCAGTAATCCATTGGTGCTCTGGGAGACTGCCAAGGCCGATGCACGGGGTTTGATTATTTCTTACTCAGTGACTCAGAAGCGGCAGAGGGGAGAGCAGCAGTATTTGCTCGAGATTCACCTGAAGGTAGCTGAGTTAGCATACTTTGACAGACCATCTGTAACCAAGTTGCAGTGGATTACAGCCCTCAGGCTCTGAATACTGCGCTCACCCAGACAGCAAAGAGGGAAATCTCTTTTGCAAAACAGAGGTTATTTGAGTATGGTGATAAACCGGGTAGATACCTAGCGTACCTGGCCAGAAAGAAGAATGCCCCTCAATCTATCAGATCCACCAGAGAGTGCTGGTACTCTCACTTGTGAAACCAAAAAGATTAATGCAGCATTTAGGAAATTCTACTCTGAGCTGTACCAGCTGGAGTGCTGTGAGGACAGATTGATGAAGATGGAGCCCTGTTTTAATACCCTGGACCTTCTGGGTGTAACTTCAGAGCAGGCATCCTTACTGAATGGCCCTCCTGACAATTCAGGAAATACAGCAGGTGGTGAGGCAGCTCCAGAGTGGTAAAGCACCCAGTCCAGATGGATTTCAAAGTGGGTTTTATAAGGAGTTTTATAGACATGCTGGCTGGGCCACTCTTGGATATGTACAACTATTCATACAGTCAGGACTGCCTCCCATCCTCTCTGAGAGAAGCAAATATTTTTCTTAATCTTAAGAAAGGGAAAACCCCAAAGGATTGTACTTCGTACAAGCCAATATCGTTACTGAACGTGGATTTTAAAATTCTGTCGAAAATGCTGGCGTTAAGGTTGGAGAGGTTTTTGCCCTTCATTGTAAAGGAGGACCAGACACGTTTTATCAAGAATCGTAGGTCTACTAATAATATTAAGAGAGTATTAAACATGGTCCAGGTATGCCAGTAAGGGCCGATTCCGGGCTTGATAGTCTCCCTGGATGCAGAGAAAGTATTTGACTGGGTGGAGTGGCTGTACCTCTTTTATGTCCTGGAGCGGTTTGGTCTTGGAGGGGTTTTTCCAGGTGGGTGGCAGTGTTATATAGTGACCCGAAAGCAGCGGTTCTCACTAATGGCATAAGTTCGGATAAGTTTAGTATCAGCAGAGGCTGCCGACAAGGGTGCCCTCTCTCACCACTATTATTTTCATTGATGATTGAGCCGCTGGCAGAAGCCATCAGGAGGGATCCCAACATAATTGCCCCGGAGGTAGGATCAGGAGGGCATAAGGTCACCCTTTATGCGGATGATGTTCTTCTCTTTTTAACTGATCCGATGACATCTGTGCCCCTATTAATCTATTTGGTTTGTTCTTAGGGTATAAAATTAATTTTATGAAGTTGGAGGCCATGCCTGTGGGGGGCCTTACTGGAATATCCGATTTTGGGGATGGAACCTGTTTCCCTTTCAGGTGGTCACAGGGAGGTTTCCTGTATTTAGTCATTTTTATTACCTCGGTCTTCAATCAATTATATAATTTTGTGCAGTTGCTAGAAAAGATAGGGCAGGACCTTCAGCGCTGGGAGAATCTTCCGATATCATGGTTGGGTAGTAGGCTCTGGTCAAAATGAATGTGCTTTCTTACTTATTATATCCCATGTGAATGCTCCCCTTGATGCTGTCTAGGCAAGCACTTCGGAGGCTTTACAGTTGGCTTGGATCTTTCATCTGGCATCATGGGTGGCCTCTTACTAAGCTGGACAAATTGCAGCTTCCACAGGGGATAGGAGGTGTGGATTTCCCGGACTTTAAGAAATTTCAGTTGAGTTCCTTATTATCCTCTGTGGCTGACTGGGCCTGCAAGGACCCATGATCGATCTGGTTGGACATCAAGGCCACCCAGGCAAAATGCCCCCATATCAATTTATTGTTTATGGACAAGGTGAGGACTGTTATGGACCACTGCAAAAACCCCAATTGTCCTTAACACAGTTAAAGCATAGAGAATGATGCAGCAAAGTGAGGGCAACTTACAAAAAACTTCCCCTTTCACACCCATGGTGGGAATGTTAGGATTCCGGCCGGGGTCAATGGACACTGGCTTTAAGGTCTGGGAGTCTAGAGGAGTCTCCTGTTTGGGAGATTTATTTGACGGGGAGGTCATGATGCCTTTTGAGTAGCTGAGTCAGAAATATGAGCTGTCCAGGAGGGACCTCTTTCATTACTTTTAGATTAGGGGCTTTATACAGAAAAATACTACATTGATGGTTAGTATATGGAGAGGAGAGTGCTCCAGTCTATGGGCGCTCTCTTGGTCAGTACCTGCTATCATTTGTTAGGAAGTAATGTTTCGAAGGACATTGAGCTGTTATGTGGAATCTGGACTCGGGATTTGGGGGTGGAAATCTCGTCAGAGATGTGGGAGGATATTTGGAAGAGCATAAGGAAGATTTTGATTTTTGTAACAGGATGCAGGCTATGCAACTGAAGGTACTCCACGGGGCTCTTTGGCACCGGAGCAGCTTGTGAAATTTAAGACAGGAGTGTCCCCAAATGTAAAACAGATGTTGGTACTCTTACTTGTTGCTTGTGGTCATGCCACAAGTTTTGTAGGTATTGGGGCGCTATAGAGAGTGTTCTGGAAGGGGTCTTGGGAACTGAGGTTAAGTTGAATCTGGTGTCCTTGCTCTTTAGTTTGCCAAATCTCCCCTCTTTGGATGTGCATGGGAAGAAACATTCTATATGAGAAAGAATATTCTAATGAGCTGGATATCGGAGATTCTCCCGGGACTTTCAGGCTGGCATAGATTAGTTTGGAGCACATCCCCTGGACTTGCTTACAAGTATGGTGCACCAGAAAACGGAACTGTTTTATAGAACATGGTGGCCCTTTCTGAATTATATAGACACAGACTTGTCAGCTGTATTGATCACGGCCTTTGTGTAGCCATGAGGGCTGTGTGTCTGGTGGGGACACCTGGGGGGGAAGAATCCTGAGCAAATATGGGTTTGCTTACTAATGCTCCTGGTGGTGGGGAGCTTTGGTGGATTGTGCTGACTGTAGTAACTTAACTGAATATAACTTAATTTACCTTAGTTTAACTTGGTTTAATTTAATTTTCTTTTCTTAGTTATTCATTGAATTGTAGTTTTGTAGGTTTTTTTCTTCCTCAGTGGTTTGTGGGGTAGAGTAGTAGTTTGTTTTCTGTTATCGACATTTTATTATGAGGTCGTTATACTATTTTATAGTGATTTTGTAATTTTGTAAAAAATTTAAAATCGTTTTTCTCAATAAAAATATTTACAAAACAAAATCACACAACACCAAGTTATAGTCCAACAGGTATATTTGGAAGCATTTCAGTTGCATGACACTAGTCTTTTGCTATAAATTCTGTATCTTATGATCCTGGTCCACAACCACCTGATGAAGGAGCAGCACTCCGAAAGCTAGTGCTTCCAAATAAACCTGTTGCACTATAACTTGGTGTTGTGTGATCTTTAACTTCATCTAAAATTGTATTGTTTTGTTGAATTGCTAAACATTAGCAGCATTCATGATAATAGGATACATCAGACATTGAAATATAAAAACAAGAATGGACAGATGCTAAGTTAACTGTTAAATCTAGACATTGCTACAAATAGTCACTTAGTGATACAGAATTTGTGTATTGCTGAAAAGAGAGACATACTGTCAAAGCTTTCCATCTTGCAGTATCCAGCACTGAATCACAAAAATACAAAATCTACCCTTTTTTTTGTTTACTCATTCAAGGGAGGAAGGCTTCACTGGCTGAGCCAGCATTTATTGTTTCTATCTACTTGCCCTTGACAAGGTGATGGTGAGCTGACTTCTTGAACCACTGCAGCCCATTTAGTATGGGTGGACCCACAATGCCTTTAGGTAGGGACTTCCAGGATTTTGATGCAGCAACACTGAAGGAACTGAGATATATTTTCCTGTCAGGATGCTGTGTGGTTTGGAGGGGTAGTGCCTCGGTGTCCTGTTGCCTTTGTCCATCTAGATGGAAGTGGTCATGGGTTTGGAAGGCATTATCTAAGGATCTTTGGTGAATTTCTGCAGTGCACTGCTGCTATTGAGCTTCAATAGTCGAGGAAATAGATGTTTGTGGATGTGGTGACAATTAAAGGGGCTGCTTTGTCCTTGCTGGTGTCAAACTTCTTGGATGTTTCTGGAGCTGCACTCATCCAGGCAAGTGGGCGATATTCCATCACATCCCATAGAGTATGGAACCAGTTCCCTGAGTATTCTATGGATAGTATTGAAACTGATATTTAGAATGAAAGATGTAAGAATTTGTATTTAAAGATTCCCATTTGTGACTTTAGATATCCTAAAGGGCTTTACAGCTAACCACACACTGTTTGAAGTATAGTTGCTATTGGGACATAGGGAATGAGGCAGTCAACTTGCATACTGCAAGGTTCCAAACAATTGTGAGATAATGGCCCGATAATAGCGTTTGAATGACGTCAATCAAGAGATTAATATCAGCCAGGAGATGAATATTTCAAACTATAAATATGAACAATATGTCTGTGCATAATATTAAATTACCCAAAAGGTGAAAACAAATGCTATATCTATAACTTAAAGTCTGATTTTTTTTGTTGGATGTAACTAGCTAGGCCAGCAATTGTTGCCCATCCCTAATTACTCAGATGGCAATTAGGAGCCAATCACATTGCTGTGGGTCTGGAGTCACATCTAGGGCCAGACCAGATCAGTAGGCGAGATTTTGATTCCAGGTACTTACTGCATTCAATTTTCACCAAATGTCATGAAGGAATTTGAATCCATGTCCAAAACATTAGTCTGGGGTTTTGGAATTTTCATCCAGTGACATTTCTTTGATGAGGTGGCGGTGGCAATGGTTATCAAATACATGTTTCTTAATCTCAAGATTGATCTAAACAATGATAAGGATATTACCTGGTAACCTCTCCAGAAAGACTGAATTATAAGTGCAGCTTCATCTTCTGACAATAAGAGAGACAGAGGGATTGGCGGTCGAGGACTGAAAGAAAATTAAGATGATTGTTGATATATGTCTTATGCTTAACTGTGATGTAATTTTTCCCTGACATTATGGTAACAATTCGGGCAGAACAGAATGAAGAGAACGAGACAGAAACAAAATACTGATCCAGACTAATTTAAGACTTTGCTGCATCAGGACTAATGAAAGAGGAATCACTGATAACAGAAATAAATTACTGTCAAGAATCTAGGAAACCTGCTATTAACTCAATATTTCCGTGTAACCTAACATTTATGAATTTTTGAAGTAAAGCCATTGAGACATAATGACAGACCAACATAACCTTTTTACAATGAAACAAAACAAACAAAGATCACATGGACGGGTCCGTTAACTGACACACTTGATTTTCCTCATTATAACAAAAAAATGAAATTAATAAGCAGAGATATATTATCAGGTAATCAGTAGCATTTTTGGGAGCAGTTCCAAATAAAAAAAACTCTCTTCCCTTCATTTGATACCAATTCAGTTTATAAAGGCAGAAATTAAAAACAACAGTTCAACAGAATGAGGCCCATGAAACTTTAGTGGTGCAGTGATATATCATAAGAATATAAGAAATAGGAGCAGGAGTAGGCCATCTGGCCTGTTGAGCCTGTTGATCTTTTTGTAAACTCGGAAAAATTTATCCGTCCACTCACCATAATCCTTAATTCCCTTACTGTTCAAAACTCAATGTTTGCCTTAAAAGCATTTAACAAGGTAGCCTCAACTACTTCACTGGGGGAAGAAATTCCTCTTCAACTCAGCCCTAAATCTGCTTCCTCTTATTTTGAGGCTATGCCCCCCAGTTCTAGATTTTCTCGAAAGTGGAACCAACCTCCCTGATTCTATCTTGTTTATTTCCTTCATAACTCTATATATTTCTATAAGATTCCCACCTTCCCCCCCTCCCCATTTCTTCTAAATTCCAATTAGTATAGTCCCTGTCTACTCAATATCTCTCTCACAAGCTACCCCTCTCAATTCTGGAATCAACCCAGTGAACCTCCTCTGCACCTGCTACAGTGCTAATACATCCTTTCTCAAATGAGACCAAACTGTACAGAGGACTCCAGGTGTGGCCTCACCAGTGCGCTATACAACTGTAGCATACATCCCTGTTTTTAAACTCCATCGCTCTAGTGAAAAAGGATAATATTCCATTTGCTTTCATAATTACCTGTTGCATTTGCAAACCAATTTTTTATGATTCATGCACAAGGACACCCAGGACCCTCTGCACAGGAGTATGCTACAGTTTTTCAGTATTTAAATAATAGCCCATTTTGCTTGTTATTCCTCATAAAGTGGATGACCTCACATTTACATACATTGTACTCCATCTGCCAGACTCTTGCCCATTCACTTAACCTATCTGTATCCCTCAACAGACTTTCAGTGCCCTCTGCACACTTTGCTCTACCACTCATCCTAGTGTCATCTGTGAACTTTGATACACGACGCGTGATTTCCAACTCTAGATCATCTTTGTAAATTGTAAACAATTGCAGTCCCAACACTGTCCCTAAGGCACACACACTAGCCACTGATCGCCAACCAGGAAAACACCCATTTATCCCCACTCTTTGTTTTCTGTTAGTCAACCAATCTTCTTTCCATGCTAATACATCACCTGTAACTCCATGCACCTTTATCTTATGCGGCAGCCATTTGTGTGGGATCTTGTCGAATGCCTTCTGGAAATCCAAATTCACCATATCAGAATTGGTACTGGGTAACGAACTCAGCCAGATATTAGATATGGAGGTAGGTGAGCTCTTTGGTGATAGTGACCACTAATCGGTTATGTTGAGTTTAGTGATGCATAGGGATAGGTATATCCAACAGGGCAAGAGTTATAGCTAGGGAAAAGGCAATTGTGATGCGATTAGGCAAGGTTTAGGTAGCATAGGCTGGGGAAGGAAACTACAGGGTATGTGCATAATTGAAATGTGGAGCTTATTCAAGGACCAGCGACTGCATTTCCTTGATAAGTATGTACCTATCAGGCAGGGAGGAAGTTATTGAATGAGGGTGCCATGGTTTACTAAGGAAGTTGAATCTTTTGTCAAGCGGAAGAAGGAGGCTTACATTGGGATGAGATATGAAGGCTCAGTTAGGGTGCTTAAGTGTTACAAGGTAGGACCTAAAGAGAGAGCCAAGAAGAGCCAGGAGGGAAGATGAGAAGTCGTTGGCAGGTAGGATCAAGGAAAACCCTAAAAGTTTTCTACAGGTTGTCAGGAATAAAAGAATGACAAGATCAAGGTTAGGGCCTGTCAATGACAGTAGTGGGAAGTTGTATGTGGAGTCCAGAGAGATAGGAAAGGTGCTAAATGAATATTTTTTGACAGTATTCATACAGGAAAAAGACAATGTTGTCAAGGAGAATACTGAGATACAGGATATTAGACTAGAGTACAGTAGATTCCCTACAGTGTGGAAACAGGCTCATCAGCCCAACAAGTCCAGACTGACCTTCACTGATGGTACCACAAGGTACAGAAGGCCATGGGATTTGGCTCCATTTTTATCCCTCAGGTGCGGGAATTTTCAACTGCAACCACCTGGTCATCAAGGCAGTAACTAAGCAACCAGCAGCATTCATAAAAAGGAAGGGATTCCACCCCTTCAATGTTCAGCTAATATATGAATCTAAAAATGCCTCTTGCAGTTGCGTGCATGCTATTCTGGGATGTGCCATAACATTTTTATCATTACCAAGTACTAACCTGTTTCTGGGACTGGTGAGAATGCGCAGATGGCTGTTTGAGTACATCGGATCTCCACCACTTCCTCTAGCAGCCATTCCACACATGCACCACCTTCTGTGTGAAAACATTGCCCTTTAGGTCTCTTTTATATCTTTCCCCTCTCACCCTAAACATGTGGCTCAGTAGTTAGCACTGCTGTCTCAGAGACCAGGGTACCAGGTTCGATTCCAGCCTCGGGCAACTGTCTGTGTGGAGTTTGTACATTCTCCCCGTGTCTGCGTGGGTTTCCTCCCACAAACCAAAGATGTGCAAGTGAGGTGAATTGGCCATGCTAAATTGCCCATAGTGTTAGGTGCATTAGTCAGAGGGGAAATGGAGCTGGGTGGGTTACTCTTCGGAGGGTCGTTGTGGACTGGTTGGGCCGAAGGGCCTGTTTCCACACTGAAGAGAATCTAATTTAATCTATTCGATGCCCTCTAGTTCTGGACTCCCCCATCCCAGGGAAAAGACATTGACTATTTACCCTATGCATGGCCCTCATGATTTTATAAACCTCTACAAGGTCACCCCTCAGCCTCAAGGGAAAATAGTCCCAGACTGTTCAATCTCTCCCTATAGCTCAAATCATCTAACCCTGGCAGCATACTTGTAAATCTTTTCTGAACCCTTTCAAGTTTCACAACATCCTTCTGATAGCAAGGATACCTGAATTCCAAAAGTGGCCTAACCAATGTTCTGTACCGCTGCAACATGACCTCACGACTCCTGTACTTAATACTCTGACCAATAATGGAAAGCATACTGAATGCCTTCTTCACTGTCCTATCTACATGCGACTCTACTTTCAAGGAGCTATGAACTGCACTCCAAGGTTTTTTTGTTCAGCAACACTCCGTAGGACCTTACCATTAAGTGTATAAGTCCTGCTAAGATTTGCTTTCCCAAAATGCAGCACCTCGCATTTATCTAAATTAAACTCTATTTGCCACTTGGTAAAAACAAGGACTGCAGATGCTGAAAACTAGATTCTAGATTAGAGTGGTGCTGGAAAAGCACAGCAGTTCAGGCAGCATCCGAGGAGCAGGAAAATCGACATTTCGGGCAAAAGCCCTTCATCAGGAATAGAGGCAGGGTGTCTGCAGGGTGGAGAGATAAATGAGAGGAGGGTGGGGGTGGGGAGAAAGTAGCATAGAGTACAATAGGTGAATGGGGGTGGGGATGGAGGTGATAGGTCAGAGAGGAGGGTGGAGTGGATAGGTGGAAAGGAAGATAGGCAGGTAGGGACAAGTCATAGGGTCAGTGCTGAGCTGGAAGTTTGGAACTGGGGTGAGGTGGGGGAAGGGGAAATGAGGAAACCGGTGAGGGCCTTTGCCCGAAATGTCGATTTTCTTGCTCCTCGGATGCTGCCTGAACTGCTGTGCTTTTCCAGTACCACTCTAATCTAGAATCTATTTGCCACTTCTCAGCTCATTGGCCCATCTGATCAAGATCCCATTGTAATCTGAGGTAACCTTTATCGCTGCCCACTACACCTCCAATTTTGGTGTCATTTGCAAACTTACTAACTGTACCTCTTATGGTGACATCCAAATCATTAATATAAATGACAAAAAATAGTGGACCCAGCACCGATCCTTGTGGCACTCCACTAGTCACAGGCCTGCAGTCTGAAAAACAACCCTCCACCACCACCCTTTGTCTTCTACCTTTGAGTCAGTTCTGTATCCAAACAGTCAGTTCTTCTTGTATTCCATGAGATCTAACCTTGCTAACCAGTCTCCCATGGGGAAACTTGTTGAACGCCTTGCTGAAGTCCATATAGATCTCGTCTACTGCTCTGCCCTCATAAATCCTCTTTGTTACTTCTTCAAAAAATTCCATCAAGTTTGTGAGATATGATTTCCCACACACAAAGCCATGTTGACTATCCCTAATCAGTCCTTGCCTCTCCAAATACATGTATATCCTGTCCCTCAGGATTCCCTCCAACAACTTGCCCACCACTGATGTCTGGCTCACTGGTCTATAGTTCCCTGGCTTGTCCTTACCACCTTTCTTAAATAGTGGCATCACGTTAGCCAACCTCCAGTCTTGAGGCATCTCACCTGTGACTATTGATGATACAAATATCTCAGCAAGAGGCCCAGCAATCACCATTTAGACTCAAAACATTAGCTTGCTATTTATCCATTTAGTTTGTATTGAGCTTCCCTAAATTATTGAAAAATATTTCTCAAAAATCAGATGATGTAAAGAAATAAATAGAATACATCTATTCATTTTAAAGCACTATTGACCATTAATTCAGAACAAGCAACTTCTGAATCAGAAGAAAGTTAGAATTGTACTTGCCAATATTTTAGTTATAAGCTATCTTTCAACGTCTTTCTCGTCGTTACGTGACATTTGGACTCACTGAATAAATAAAGCCACAGCATAGCAAATAACCTCAGTGGTCACCTCGTTTCTAAAACAATTAGAACTGTGTTTAACTAATTAGAGCATTCTGTCTAATTTTGTCTTGAAAATTAATCAATCACATACCCAGCCACTTGTTTGAAAAAAGACATTCATAGATTTTGATTTGTTTGTAATGAAGTAAATGTACAATCTATATTCTTCAAGTTTTATTTGTATAACAGCAACTGTTTTGATGTAGCCCTTCTGACAGAACTATCTGTTCGCTTTGAAAGAGTCTGTCATTTACAAATGGAAAGATACCTATTTTTATCAGATTAAGTACTTACTGATCCTTAAGCCATCCTTTAACAAAGGGAATTTCACTGAAGGCAGTAAACTTCTTGCCAACCCTCTTTGGATTCTTGCTATGAAATTAACAGACCAAAATTATAATTAGCTTTCTGTCATTTATTGCAAGAATATGCATTCTTTGAAACATGACTTGGGCAAACAAAAGGAGGTAATTTTTAAACTCCTGCTCACGTATTAGTGTATAAAATATAGATGACTAGTATATCAAGGCCATTTCCTACCAGTAAAACTAAATAAATTGAAAACTGCTAAAACAGAGAAACTTACTTGTACAACCATTCTGCCAAAAAGTCACAAGCATTGAATTTAGTCTTTTTTCTCTGAAGAGAAAAGCAAATGCAATATTGGAAAATTAATTTGTTTCAAAGAAACACATGTTAAATGACACAAAAAACAGAAATTTCTGGAGAAACTCAACAGGTCTGGTGGAGAGAAAGCAGAGTTAACATTTCCAGTACCCTTCTTCAGAACATGTTAAATGACTACAGGCTTCAATTCAGTTTAGAAACTAATACTATCTTTGTGAAGGGAAAGTATGTACCATCCATCTGTCTCTTTTAATGAAAAAAATTGATCTTATGTTAACTGCATTTCAGAAGACAGTGAATTTAGAGCTGAACTAGAAATTGGTGGTATACATGTGTATGTATAATGAAAAGCAATAAAAAACAAAAAAAAATCTGAAGGAACACAAAGAGATCCAAGGTTGCTACATTTGTGCTGTTATGCAAAATTCTCTTGAAAGTTACAACTTACAATTATCAGTATACAATGAACAAACTTAGTGATTGTTGTAAATTTTATAAAGATTTTGGAAACGGTGTAACACCTCTTTCATGATATATGAAATTAATAAACTTGAATATTATAGGACATTTAGGTTTAGTTTGGTTATGTGTAAGTTTTAAGTAGTGTATATGTACAGTGTACAATAAAAGACATTGACTGGTAAAGGAGTGGAATTGGTAGCATTGTAGTGACAGGACTGGGGCTGTAATCCAGGGACCTCAACTAGTACTCCAGAGACATGCGTTCAAATCCTGCTATGACAGCGGGTGGTATTTAAATTCAGCTAATTAATTAATCTGGAATAAAATAGTGATTTGATTAAAAATGAAATTATTGGCTTGTCGTATAGACCTACTTGTTTTTTAATATCTTTAAGACGTCTTTTAACGTCTTTATCTACTATCCTTTCATTATCTAGCCTAACTGTTGTTTCTTACTGTCCTCTGAAAAAGCATAGCAAGCCACTCAGATGTCCACACTGCTATGTGCCAAAAAGCACTTTATGAAGACAGCACATCAAGTCATGGCAATATTTAATTGGATAGAACTTCCCAGGGTTTTTCTTCCATTAATCTGTTTGGAAGTTAATTCTTGAAATTAGCTCTAAATTTCTCTTTTATCAGTTTAAAATGTGTGTTTTTTTTTAGATTCGATTCCCTACAGTGTGGAAACAGGCCCTTTGGCCCATCAGGTCCACACCGATCCTCCAAAGACTAACCCACCCAGACACATTTCCCTCTGACTAATGAACCTAACAACTATGGACAATTTAGCATAGCCAACTCACCTGACCTGCACATCTTTGGACTGTGGGAGGAAACTGGAGCACCCGGAGGAAACCCACACAGACACAGGGAGAATGTGCAAACTCCACACAGACAGTTGCCCAAGGCTGGAATTGAACCTGGGACCCTGGCGCTGTGAGGCAGCAGTGCTAACCACTGAGCCACCGTGTTCTTTAGTCCTATTCTTGCAATTAAGTTGCAAGTAAATTTATGGAGTTATCTTTTTCATATACTTTACTATTATATATCGTAGAATCACGTCAGATATTACACTCAAGTTGAAAAGCCATGTTTCTCCAGTCTATTCTCAACTAGAACTCTTGGGGACACTGAATATAGAAAAGTGCTAAAGAAAATGTGCTCAACAGCCAAGGGATTGAGGTAATGCTGTGACAAAGCAATGTTGCAGAAATGGAACTAAACATTCCAAATAATAGACAGGATGGGAGATCCACTAATCAGTTCCAGGCCAGGTGGATCATGGAGGCTTTGCTTGACTTAGTTCAGCAAGAAGAGGTAACAAGTAGGTTAGACCAGGGAAACCCAGTGGATGTGGTCTATCTAGACTTCCAAAAGGCCTTTGATAAGGTGCCACACGGGAGGCTGCTGAGCAAGGTGAGGGCCCATGGTGTTCGAGGTAAGCTGCTGGGATGGATTGAGGATTGGCTGTCTAACAGAAGGCAGAGAGTTGGGATAAAAGGTTCTTTTTCAGAATGGCAGCCGGTGATGAGCGGTGTCCCGCAGGGTTCGGTGCTGGGGCCATAGCTGTTCGCATTATATATTAATGATTTGGATGAGGGAACCGGGGGCATTCTAGCGAAGTTTGCCGATGATACAAAGTTAGGTGGACAGGCAGGTAGTACTGAGGAAGTGGGGAGGCTACAGAAGGATCTAGACAGGTTGGGAGAGTGGTCCAGGAAATGGCTGATGGAATTTAACGTGAGCAAGTGCGAGGTCTTGCACTTTGGCAAAAAGAATAAAAGCATGGACTACTTTCTAAATGGTGAGAAAATTAATAAAGCCAAAGCACAAAGGGATCTGGGAGTGCTAGTCGAGGATTCTCTAAAGGTAAACATGCAGGTTGAGTCCGTGATTAAGAAAGCGAATGCAATGTTGTCTCTTATCTCAAGAGGGTTGGAATATAAAAGCAGAGATGTACTACTAAGATGATGTACAGACTTTATAAAGCTCTGGTTAGGCCCCATTTGGAGTACTGTGTCCAGTTTTGGTCCCCACACCTCAGGAAGGACATACTGGCACTGGAACGTGTCCAGCGGAGATTCACACGGATGATCCCTGGAATGACAGGTCTAGCATATGAGGAACGGCTGAGGATACTGGGATTGTATTCGTTGGAGTTTAGAAGATTGAGGGGAGACTTGATAGAGACGTACAAAATAATACATGGCTTGGAAAAGGTGGATGCTAGGAAATTGTTTCCGTTAAAGGTGGAGACTAGGACCCATGGACACAGCCTTAGAATTAGAGGGGGTCATTTCAGAACAGAAATGCGGAGACATTTCTTCAGCCAGAGAGTGGTGGGCCTGTGGAATTCATTGCCACGGAGTGCAGTGGAAGCCGGGACGCTAAATGTCTTCAAGGCCAAGATTGATAGATTCTTGTTGTCTAGAGGAATTAAGGGCTACGGGGAGAATGCTGGTAAGTGGAGCTGAAATGCGCATCAGCCATGATTGAATGGCAGAGTGGACTCGATGGGCCGAATGGCCTTACTTCCACTCCTATGTCTTATGGTCTTATGGTCTTATAAAGTGGAGAGGAAGTAGTGGTAGAATCAGTGACAAGGAAGTGAAGTTTACAGGCTGCAAAATTTGCCATTTCCCTTGCCAATGTGCAATGCGGATGGAAGGTATACAATGCAGAATAATGATGACTAATAAGTGACTGATATATATTACCTTTTAGAAATTGTACTTTTTTCTATAATTGACATTTAGACCTTGAGTTCAGACCAGACTTTTGACATAACTGGAAAAGAATGTCAAGAAAGATGCCAATTCACTGTCATCTGTTATTTGGTCGACAATACAAGTTAAAATTACACACATATTGAGAGAAAAAAACAACAAAAGGGATTGAACATGAATCCATGAGTTGGAAACTTTTTGGTTCATCTGGGAAAACAAATGGCAATGAAATAATGGTACAGGAAAAACAGGAAATATCTGTTCAATGTGCATTGTTGCTTTCTGGTGTCTTACTTAGATTACAGTGATATGGAAATAGTTGCATAAGCATTTAAAGTTTAGAAATGTGACATAACTGCTAGAAATACCATGTAGTTTTTAAACACAATAGTCAATGGGTATGAATATGAAAAATTGCAATTTTTGTAGGATAGTCATTGTAAACTTTGATTCTATTCGAATTTGTAAAGATTAACAATTAAATAGTTATCCTCGATACAAAGTTTATTGGAAAGACTAATTTCAAATAACTCAATGATGAGTGATAAATTTGTGCATCCAGACTGCCCATCACTGATGATTTGGAGACACCAGTGTTGGACTGAGGTGTACAACATTAACAATCACACAACACCAGGTTATAGTCCAACTGGTTTAATTGGAAGCACTAGCTTTCAGAGCTCTGCTCCTTTATCAGGTTGTTGTGAAGTACACAATTGTAAGACACAAAATTTATGACAAAAGTTTACAGTGTGATATAACTGAAATTGTACATTGAAAAATACCTTGATTGTTTGTTGAGTCTCTCATCTGTTAGAATGACCATGTTAGTTTCACTTCTTTCATATGTAATTTACAAAACTTTTTTAAAAAGTTACATTCTAAGGTTAACTGTAACAATTGGTGTCAGCCCAGATAAAATGTTGAAGGTATTAGCCCCCTGTGTTCTGTTGTCTGTGCCATAATGTTTAGACTGATTCTAATCTAAAAAGTGAGTTAACAGAGTGTTACATGGATTCATGCAGTTTTTGAGCAAAGTACAATGCAACTCTGCAAGTACAAATTCACCCCACAAACGTATATTAGTGCATGTGGGTTTTTGTGTGTGTGTGTGTCTGTCTGTCTGGGATGGGAGGTTGCGAGTGTCTGTGAGAGAGAGCGTATATGTGTATGCGTGAGTGTAAAGGGGTCTAAGTCTGTGAGAAGGTGCATGTGAGAGTGTGGGAGTGGGTGTGTCTGTAGGATTGTGTGTATGTGTGTTTGTGTCTTGAGTGGGGGGGGTTGTGAGTGTCTGTGTGAGAGTGTGTATATGTGTGTGTGTGTGTAAAGGGGTCTAAGTCTGTGAGAGGGTGCTTGTGTGAGTTTGGGTGCCTGCATTTCTGTTGAAAATTGATGTTGATATGTGCGATCTTCTTGGAGATCCACTCCACTATACACACATTGAGACTCCTACACACACACACACACACGCACTCCTATACACACATACACAGATACACCTATACACACACATACACAGACACACCTATACACAGACACGCACACAGGCTCCTACAGACACACACACTCCCACACTCACGCAGACTTTTTAGACCCTTTACACTCACACACACATATACTCTCTCTCACAGACACTTACAACTCCCCACCCCAGACAGACACACACACACACTCCACACTCACACATGCATCCTCTCACAGACTTAGACCACTTTACACTCACACACACAAATATACACTCTCTCACAGACACTCTCAAACCCCCACTCCAGACACACACACACACACACACTCACCCTCCTACAAACACACACACACACTCCCACATCACACATGCACCCTCTCACAGACTTAGAAACCTTTACACTCATACACACATGTACACTCTCTCACACAGACACTCACAACCCCCCATCCCAGATAGACAGACAGACACACAAAAAAAAACACACATGCACATATATGTTTGTGGGGTGAATTTGTACTTGCAGAGTTACATTGTACTTTGCTCAAAAACTGCATGAATCCATGTAAGACTCATTTTTTAGATAAGAATCAGTCTAAATATTATGGCACAGTCAGAGAACACAAGGGGCTAACACCTTCAACATCTTTTCTGGGCTGACACCAATGGTTACAGTTAACCTGAGAAGGTAACTTTTAAAAAAAAGTTTTGTGGTTTACATATGAAAGAAGTGAAACTATCATGGTCATTCTAAGAGATGAGAGACTTAAACAATCAAGGTATTTTTCAATGCATAATTTCAGTTCCAGCACATTGTAAACTTTTGCTATAAATTCTGTGTCTTACAATTGTGTACACCACAACATCCTGATGAAGGAGCAGCACTCCGAAAGCTAGTGCTTCCAATTAAACCAGTTGGACTATAACCTGGTGTTGTGTGATTTTTTTACTTTGTATGTCACTCTGACTGACTTGTTAATGTTTACGAGTTCTAATTTGGGCCATTGGTGAAATGCGAATAGACATGGCTGAAAAACTTCATGTTTGGAAGCAAGTACCACTTAATCACTTTAATTGTGTCTAAATTGTACTTTAAAAAGTAATTGTTAGGAATTGAGAATGCTAAATGAACCAACAACAGCGTTGGAAAATTAACAAAATGTACTGGAAAGCTGGGAGGTAAGTTGCTGACCCAAATTTTGGCTATCAGTAAGGAATAATTATAATGACAAAAATGAAGAAGGTTTATGACAACCATCTGGGATCTGTTCTGGGACCTCTGCTCTCTGACCTCATTTTTATAAATGACTTGGATAAGGAAATTGAAGGGTGAGTTAGTAAGTTTGCTGATGACATGAAGGTTGGTGGAGTTGTGAATAGTGTGAAGGCTGTTGTAGGTTACAGCGGGACATTGACAGGTAGCAGAGTTGGGCTGAGAAGTGGCAGATGGAGTTCAACCTAGAAAAGTGTGACGTGATTCATTTTGGAAGGTCAGGTTTGATTGAAGATTACAGGGATAAAGGCAGGATTCTTGGCAGTGTGTAGGAACAGAGGGATCTTGGGGTCCACATCCAAAGATTCTCAAAGTTGCCATCCCGAGTTGATAGGGTAGTTAAGAAGGTGATGGTGTGTTAACTTTCATTAGCAGAGGGATTGAGTTTAAGAGCCACAAGGTTATGCTGCAGCTCTATAAAGTCCTGGTTGGACCACACTTGGAATACTGTGTTCAGTCCTGGTTGCCTCATTATAGGAAGGATGTGGAAGCTTGAGTGAGAGTGCAGAGGAGATTACCAGGATGCTGCCTGGACATGTCTTACGAAGAAAGGTTGATGGAGCTAAGGCTTTATTTATTGGAGTGAAGAAGGATGACAGAGGTGTACAAGATGATGCAAGGCATAGATAAAGTGGATAGCCAGAGACTTTTTTCCCCAGCCATAAATGGCTATCATGAGGGTCATAATTTTAAGGTGGTTGAAGGAAGGTTTGGGAGAGGTGTCAGAGCTTCAAAAGTATTTCATTAACTGTAAAGTACTTTGGGATGTTCTAAAGTTGTGAAAGGCTTTTCTTTATCAATACACAGAGAATGGTAGGTTCGTGGAATGCACTGCCAGCAGTAGTAGTAGACAGTAGGGACATTTAAGCAGTTCTTGGATAGACACATGGATGATAGTAAAACGTAGGGTATGTAGGTTAGTCTGATCGTGGAGTAGGATAAAAGGTCAGCACAGCATGGAGGGCTGAAGGGCCTATACTGTGCTGTACTTTTCTATGGTCTATGTTCTAGGACATTAGACATAGGAACAGGTGAAGACCATTCAGCCTATTGAGTCTGCTTTGCCATTCAACAAAATCACAGCTGATCTGATAAACTTCAACTCCACACTCGTGCTTCTTCTCCAAAGCCATTGATTCCCTTACCGATTACAGATCTGATTATCTCAGCATTAAACATACTTCATGACGCAGCCTTGATAGTCATCCAGGGTAAAGAATTCTGCAAACTCACTACATTTAAGACAAGATATTCCTCCTAACCTCTGTTTTAAAAGAGCAACCCTTATTCTTAGATTATGCCCTCTGGTCATGGACTCTCATAAGGAGAAGCAATCTTCTGTATCTAATCTGTTCAAGTCCACTAAGTGTCTTGTATATTTCAATAAGGTTCACCTTTCAATCTAAATGTCAATGAGTATAAGATTTGGAGATGCTGGTGTTGGACTGGGGTGTACTAAGTTAAAAATCACACAACACCAGGTTATAGTCCAACAGGTTTAGTTGGAAGCACTAGCTTTCAGAGTGCTGCTCCTTCATCAGGTGGTTTATTCCACAACCACCTGATGAAGGAGCAGCGGTCCAAAAGCTAGCGCTTCTAATTAAACCTGTTAGACTATAACCTGGTGTTGTGTGATTTTTAACTTAAATGAGTACATGCCTGGCCTACTCAATGTCTTCTCATGAAATAGTGCCTCCAAACCCAAGATCAGCCCAGTGAACCTTCTCTGGACTGCCTCCAATGCAATCAATCAATGAATCAAAGTAGAAACAGAGAAGCAGAGAGCTAGAACATAAGCTGATAAATGTAAACTGATGTTAGTATCTGAATATTAAGGGATGATATTGTCATGTTTTTCTTTTAATTTTTTCATGAAATTTGGGTGTTGCTGGCTCGCTTGCAAGGGCATTTCAGACTACATTAACAAAGGTCTGGACAAATGGAGACCAGAGCAGATAAGGATGGTAAGTAATAAAAACAGAAATTGCTGGAAAAGCTCAGCAGGTCTGGCAGACTGTGGAAAGAAGTCAGAGTTAATGTTTTGGGCCCAGTGACCCTTCCTCAGAATTGAAAAGAGGTAGAAGTGACCTGTGTTGGGTTGGGAGACTATGACCTTGGAGGCAGTGAGGTGGATGGGGGGTGGGGAGTGGGAATCACCAGATGAAGTGAGGCTGGTTAGGAAGGCAAGGTCTTTTTCCTATTGGACATTGGGGAAGAAGATCATTCAATCATAGTTTCATGGTCACCAATGCTGGGACTAATTTTCATTTTATATTCCAGATTTAATGAATTGAATTTGAATTCCACCAGCTGTCATGAACCCAGCCTGAACTGCTGTGCTCTTCCAGCACCACTAATCCAGTATTTGGTTTTCAGCATCTGCAGTCATTGTTTTTACCTCGTTGATTTTAACCCTACTGCGAATCCTCTTGCAAGGATGCCTGCCTTGAAGAAGTTTTTCTGCTCTCTCTACAAGAATCTCAGGGAGTCCCTCTCCCACTGCAACTCCCAGGTCATTTCCTCTGCTCTGAAGCTCTTCAACCATGTTGTGTCCGACCTGCCTATCTCCTTTTCCACCTATCCACTCCACCCTCTCCTCCTTGACCTATCACCTTCATCTCCTCCCCCACTCACCCATTGTACTCTATGCTACTCTCTCCCCACCCCCACCCTCCTCTAGCTTATCTCTCCACGCTTCAGGCTCACTGCCTTTATTCCTGATGAAGGGCTTTTGCCCGAAACGTCGATTTCGCTGCTCCTTCGATGCTGCCTGAACTGCTGTGCTCTTCCAGCACCACTAACCCAGACCATATGCCTGGTTCTCTGAATTACTAGTCTAGTAATGTTAACACTGCATCAACTCTCCCATGATGTCCCACACTAACATGTTTCAAAGGAAGATAAAATTGAAATAAGTGTTAGAGACAAGTAATGGTCAGCAAGGACAGCCTGACTTCTTGTGCCATAGTTACAATTTTAATCAGGAGAAAGCGAGGACTGCAGATGCTGGAGATCAGAGTTGAGAGTGTGGTTCTGGAAAAGCACAGCAGGTCAGGCAGCATCCGAGGAGCAGAAGAATCTAAGTTTTGGGCATAAGTTCTTCAACAGGAATGAGGCTTGAGAGACAGGGGGCTGAAAGATAAATAGGAGGGAGGTGGGGTTGGGAGGGAAGATAGCTGAAAATGCAATAAATAGATAAACCTGGGGAGAAGGTGATAAGTTGGAGAGGAGGCTGGAGTGAATACATGGAAAAGAAGATGGAGGGTGGAGCTGAGTTGGAGGTTTGGGACTGGGATGGGGGGGGGGGGGGGGGGGGAAGAGGAAATGAGAAAACCGGTGAAATCTACATTAATCCTGTGTGATTACAGGGTCCCAAGGCGGAAAAAGAGGCATTCTTTCTCCAGGTGTCGGGTGATTAGGGTTTGGTGATGGAGGAGGCTCAGGACCTGTATGCCCTTGGTGGAGTTGGAGGGGGAGTTGAAGTGTTCAGCCACGAGTTGGTGGGGTTGGTTGGTGATGGGTGTCCCAGAGATGTTGTCTGAAACCATCCACAAGTCAGCGTCCTGTCTCCCTGATGTAGAGGATACCACATCAGGTGCAACGGATGCAGTAGATGACATTTCTGGATGTACAGGTGAATTTTTGTTGAATGTGAAGGATCCTTTGGGGCCTTGGACAGAGATGAGGGGGGAGGTGTAGGCATACGTTTTGCATTTCTTGCAATGGCAGGGGAAGATGCTGGGAGTGGGATGTGGGCTGGTGAAGAGGTGTGGATCTGACAAGGGTGTCACAGAGGGAATGATCTCTCCGAAACGGGGATAGGGGTGGGGAGATATCCCTAGTGATGGGGTCTGTTTGTAGGTGGCGGAGGTGGGGGAGGATGGTGCGATGTTTACCGAGGTTGGTGGGTAGAACATGAGGATTGGGGCATTCTGTTCTTGTTGCTTCGGGAGGGGTGAGGTTGAAGGGCGGAGGTGCGGGAAGTGGAGGAAGTGTGCTGGAGGGCATCATTGACCATGTAGGAGGGGAAATTGCAGTCTTTGAAGAAGGAAGCCATCTGGGATTTTTTATGGTGGAATTGGTCATCCTGGGAACAAGTGCAGTGGAGGTGGAGGAATTGAGAATAAGGGATGGCATTTTTACAGGAGGCAGGGTGGGACGAGGTGTAGTCCAATTAGCTGCGGGAGTCAGTGGGTTAAGAGTAGATGTCTGTGGTTAGTTGGTCGCCGGGTGCTCCGGTTTCCTCCCACAATCCAAAGATATGCAGGTCAGATGAATTGGCAATGCTAAATGGCCCATAGTGTTAGTTGCATTAGTCAGGGGTAAGAATAGGGTAAGGGAACAGGTCTGGGTGGGTTACTCACCAGAGAGTCAATGTGGACTTGTTGGGCCAAATGGCCTGTTTCCATACTGTAAAGAATCTAACCTAATCTGTTCCCAGGATGTCCAATTCCACCATAGAAAATCCCAGAGGGCCCCCTTCTCCAAAGACTGCAATTTCCCCTCCCACGTGGTTGACGATGCCCTCCAGCGTATCTCCTCCAATTCCTGCATCTCTGCCCTTGAACCCCACCACTCCTGAAGCAACAAGACAGAATCCCGCTGGTCCTCATGTTTCACCCCACCAATCTTGGTATACACTGCAACATCCTCCCCCACTTCCGCCACCTACAAACAGGATATATTTCTCTCCCCACCTCTATCATGTTCCAGAGAGACCATTCCCTCCGCGTCACCCTTGTCAGATCCACGCACCCCACCCATGGCACCTTCTGCCACCGCAAGAAGTGCAAAGCATGCGCACACTCCTCCCCCCTCACTTCCATCCAAGGCCCCAAAGGGTCCTTCCACATCCAACAGAAATTCACCTGCACTTCCAAAAATGTCATCTACTGTGACCGTTGCACCTGATGTGGTCTCCTCTATATCAGGGAGATGGGATGCCTACCTGCAGATCATTTCAGAGAACATCTCTGGGACATCTGCAACGTGGCTGAACACTTCTACTCGCCCTCCCACTCCACCAAGGACATGCAGGCCCTGGGCCTCCTCCATTGCCAAACCCTAATCACCTGATGCCTGGAGGAAGAACGCCTCATCTTCCACCTTGGGACCCTGCAACCACACAGGATTAATGAGGATTTCACCAGTTTCATCATTTCCCCTCCCCCCACCTTATCCCAGTCCCAAGCCTTCAACTCGGCACCACCCTCTTGACCTGTCCATCAGCTTTCCCAACTATCCGCTCCACCCTCCTCTCTGACCTATCAACTTCCCTCCCCTCATCTACTTATTGCATTCTCAGCTTTACCCGGCCCCACCCCCCTCCCATTTATTTCTCAGCCCCCTGGCCCACAAGCCTCATTCCTGATGAAGGGCTTAAACCCCAAAATGTCGATTCTCCTGCTCCTCAGATGCTGCCTGACCTGCTGTACATTTTCAGCACCACACTCTCAACTTAGAATTTTAACCATAAGTTCAGTATTTGTTGATGGCTGTTACAAAGAGATGTTAATTATTGACAAAGAACTTCTGTTGTGGAAAAATGACTTGCATTGCTCATACATTCCAATCATTAACAGTATAATTTTAGAAACATATCATTGACCCCTGTGGTGGAACTGAGAAAATATATGAAAAACAAGATGATAAAATATAATTATAATATGAACTAAAATATTTATCTTAAAAATGAAATGTTAAAATATTAAGTAGATAAATGGTACTGACCTCAAAGCATTTCTCAATTTTAGCTTCTTTGAGTGTTTCATACAGGCCTGGGAGAAGTACGGGAAAAATGTAGTGTTCCAAATACTGTCTTGGAGTAGCTTCACAAATTGAGCAGAAAGAAAACAAAAATCACAAGGAGGTAACTGATATTAGAATAGTGTAAGAGATTGTGTTGTTAAAAAGGACAGCTAAATATGGACTTTAGCACTTTAGGTGAAAGTGTTATGAAGTTGTGAGTGTACTGTACCTTTAAGGGAGATGCAATTTCTGGCTAGCACAGTGTTCTGAACAAGGTAACAACGCAACATTTGGTCAAACAACTAGCTAAGAGCTGTGTTGCCTGGATACAAAAACAAATTCAAATGCAGCCAATCAGTTTAAATTATGCCCCAAGATACCAAACTCCAATCAAATTTGAACTTAGTATTTGGGCAATACTGTATCAAAACCAATGAAACGATCCAATGCTTAGAGGTATAAAAATCAGACATTTTGAACAGTTACCCAGATTGGCAAAGAGCACCAACAAAAACAGAACAATACAAACTGCCCGCAGAACTGCCCTCTTAAAGGTACTTTCATCTATCAAAGACCTGTGAAGCAGAATCCCTAAGAAGAAGAGAAGAAGACAGAGGAAAATCCACAGAGGATACTTGGCTAAGCTGCCTAGTTTTGAAACATTTTCTTTTGTAAATCGTAACTGGCATTGTTTATCAGACCAATATTGTAGAGGTGAAGGCAAAAGATAGGTTTAGGGAAAGGAGTTGTAAATAGTTGTTAGTTAATTATTCTCTGTTAGACTTTTTAAAAAAGTTGTTATTTTTTACTTTATATAGTGACTTTTGGGATAGTTCTTTGCCTCTTGAATTGGAACAGATTACAGCATGGGGTGAACCTTTTCTGTGTTGCTGGTTTAAATTAGCGGAGGGGTTTACCCCATGTCATACAAAAGGATCACAGAAATGGAAGATGTATAGTGGCATTAGGTAATATAAAAATCACAAAATCATTTGAACTATCCAAAACAAACTAATTTCTCTTGCTGGGTAAAATTTGCATCAGTCCAATTTTAATTAAGTTTGAGGAAGGGTGCAGGGTGGGGAGGAGGAGAAACCACAAAATCCTTTTTCCTCACCACAATTCCGTAACTGTTGCAAGAACATGGTCATGAGTGAACTTTAGATGATGAGGTTGGTTCCATAATGGTGTCTTCAAAGCATGTGCTGTCACTCGCTGTCAGGCCTTTTCCATAGACAATGTATTTGAGATTTCTGGTATCCCAGCATATGGCAATGTCACAAGGAACACAGAACATAGAAATGTACAGCACAGAACAGGCCTTTGGCCTACGATGTTGTGCCGAGACTTAATCCTAATATAAAATATTGTAACTTAACCTATGCACCCCTCAACTCACTGCTATCCATGTGCATATCCAGCAGTCGCTTAAATGTCCCCAATGACTTCGCTTCCACCACCTCAGCTGGCAACGCATTCCATGCATTCACAACTCTCTGTGTAAAGAACCTACCTCTGATGTCTCCTCTATACCTTCCTCCTAATATCTTCAAACTATGACTTCTCGTACCATTCAATCCTGCCCTGGAGAAACCTCTCTGCTATTGACTTTATCTATTCCTCTCATTATTTTGTACACCTCGATCAGGTCTCCTCTCTTCCTCCTGCTCTCCAGAGAGAAAAGTTCGAGCTTATTCAACCTTTCTTCATAAGGCAAGCCCTCCAGTCCAGGCAGCATCCTGGTAAACCTTTTTAGCACCCTCTCCAAAGCCTCTGTATCTTTCCTATAGTAGGGCGACCAGAACTGGACACAACATTCCAAGTGTAGTCTCACCAGGGACTTGTAGAGTTGTAGCAAAACCTCACGGGTATTAAACTCGATCCCCCTGTTAATGAAAGCCAAAATACCATATGCTTTCTTAACAACCCTATCCACTTGGGTGGCAACTTTGAGGGATCTATGTACTTGCACACCCAGATCCCTCTGTTCCTCTACACTGCCAAGAATCCTGTCTTTAATCCTATATTCAGCATTCAAGTTTGCACTTCCAAAATGCATCACTTCGCATTTATCCAGGCTAAACTCCATCTGCCATTTCTCAGCCCAGCTCTGCATCCTGTCTATGTCATGCTGCAGCCTGCAGTAGCCCTCTAAACTATCGACGACATCTCCAATCTTTGTGTCATCTGCAAATTTACTAACCCACCCCTCAACCTCCTCATCCGAGTCATTTATAAAAATTACAAAGAGCAGAGGCCAAGAACAGATCCCTGTGGGACCCCACTCAACACTGACGTCCAGGCAGAATACTTTCCATCTACAACCACACTCTGCCTTCTGTCAGCCAGCCAATTCTGAATCCAGATAGCCAAATCTCCCTGTATCCCATACTTCCTGACTTTATGGACGAGCCTACCATGGGAAACCCTATCAAATGCCTTGCTAAAATCCATATACACCACATCCACTGCTCGACCATCGTCGATCTGTCTTGACACCTCCTCAAAGAATTCAATAAGATTTGTGAGGCCTGACCTGCCCCTCACAAAGCCATGCTGACTGCCTTTAATCACACTATGCTTTGCCAAATAGTCATAAATCCTATTCCTCAGAATTCTTTCCACAAATTTGCTGACCACAGACGTGAGACTGATTGGTCTGTAATTGCCAGGGATTTCCCTATTCCCCTACTTGAAAAGTGGAACAACATTCGCCTCCTTCCAATCCTCCGGTACGACTCCTGTGGAGAGTGAGGAGGCAAATATCCTCGCCAGCGGCTTAGCAGACACCTTTGTCGCTTCCCGGAACAGCATAGGATAAATCTGGTCTGGCCCTGGAGACTTATCAATCTTAATGTTTTCCAAAATTTCTAACACATCATCTTCATCAATCTTGATCTGGTCAAGATTGTATCCCAGCTCCTCTAAGTTTTCATTTACATGTTCCCTTTCCTTGGTGAAAACTGAAGCAAAAAACTCATTTAGGGCTTCCCCTATCTGCTCAGACTGGACGCACATGGTCCCTCCACTATCCCTGATCGGCCCTACCTTCTCCCTGAGCATTCTCTTATTCCTCATGTATGAGTAAAACGCCTTTAGGTTCTCCCTAATCCTTCTTGCCAAGCCTTTTTCATGCCCCCTCCTGGCTCTCCTCAGTCCATTTCTGAGCTTCTTTCTAGCAAGCCTGTAATCCTCTAAAGCTGTGCTAGATCCTTGCTTCCTCCACCTTATGTAAGATGCATTCTTCCTTTTGACGAGAAGCTCCTCTGTTCTCGTCATCCAAGGTTCCTTAATCTTACCCCTTCTTACCTGTCTCAGAGGAACAAATTTGTGCATCACTCGCAACAACTGCTCCTTAATCCATCCACAACTGAGGATGGATTAAGTATTCTTTGGATTAAAGGATTGTGGAGCTCATTTCAGTCATATTAGGAATGTCAAATCATGTCTAATTGGAGGAGGAGGAGGAATCTTGATCATTTATGGAGGCAATGGTATGACTCCAAGTGCTATTGTCACAATTAAACAGTTAAGTGGTGAATTACATGTACAGTACAACTCAATTACTAGATTCACATGGAAATGAAGGTGTCAATGAAAGTAAATACTGCACCAGTAGATTTTGTGCTAACTGACGTGCGTGTGTCGTCGTGCTATCAGGGCTTGAACTGATATCCACTAGTCCATCATCTTCCTTCATGTACATTCTAAATAAACTAAGCAGTATCTATGGACATACTTTAGGGTAGTTAAGTATGCTGAATGTAAGGAGGGGAAACAACTTGGAAATATGAAACAGGAAATGCCTACTAGTTTTGGCTTTATGGTAGCTTATAGCATTCCTCATCTATAGTGGAGCGTCGGAAGCTGAGGGATGATCTTGTAGAGGTTTATAAATTAATGAGGGCCATGGATAGGGTAAATAGACAACGTCTTTTCCCTGGTTGGCACTGGGTTCAATTCCCGCCTTGGGCCACTGTCTGTGTGGAATTCGTACATTCTCCCCATGTCTGCACGGGTTTCCTCTGAGTGTGAGTGCTCTGGTTTCCTCCCACAATCCAAAGATGTGCAGGTCAGGTGAATTGGCCATGCTAAGTTACCCATAGTGTTCAGGGTAAATATAGGGGAATGGGTCTGGGTGGGTAACTCTTCGGAGGGTCAGTGTGGACTTGTTGGGCTGAAGAGTCTGTTTCCATACTGTAGGTAATCTAATCTAATCTAAAAGGCATAGGTTAGGGTGAGAGGGGTAAGATATAAAAGAGACCTATCATTTTCATGCAGATAACGGTGCATGTGTGGAATGGGCTGCCAGAGGAAGTGGTGGAGGCTGGTACAATTGCAACATTTAAGAGGCATCTGGATGGGTATATGAATAGGAAGGGTTTGGAGGGATATGGGCCGGGTGCTGGCAGGTGGGACTAGATTGGGTTGGGATATCTGGTCGGCATGGACTAGTTAGACCGAAGGGTCTCTTTCCGTGCTGTACATCTCTATGACTCTATAAAATAGTTGACTGTACTTTAGTTTTTGAGTTGTACCACAGTCAGCATGGGAAGACCTGTCCTGTGAAAGCACAGAAGGCACAAGTAGGGTAAGGTGGTAACATTCTTATCTCTGAGCCTGAAGTCTGTGGATTCAAGGGTCACTTCAGCAATTAAGCATACAAAATGGGCTGATATTTCAATTGAGTATTGAGAGAACAATGTATTGTTTAAAGATGCCTTAAACATAGCCATGTTCTATCTGTCTGTGCAAAAAAATCCCAATCCAACACTGAATGAGAATAAGTAGCCATTCAAAGAATGAACAGCAAAGAACAGGGCTCTCGGCCCACGAAGACTGCACCAACACATGATGTCTTTCTAAACTAAAAAGCTTTTGGCTCTCTGCAGTCCATACCTCTCTATTCCCTGCCTATTCATAAATCGATCAAGATGCCTCTTTAATGTAGCTATTGTATCAGCCTCCACTACTTTCTCTGGAGTCACCATCTACCATGTCCTTCTCCTTTGTGAATACTGAAGCAAAGGATTTGTTAAGTACCTCGTCCACTTCATCCAGTTCCATGCAATTCCCTCTTTTGTCCTTGAGTGGGCCTACTCTTTCCCTAGCTTCTCTCTTGCTCCTTACATATATATAAATCACTTTAGGATTTTTCCTTAATACTGTTTGCCAAAGACAGTTTATGGCCATTTTTTTCACCCTCCTGATTCCTTGTTTAAGTTCTTTCTTGCTATCTTCCTATTCTTCGAGGGTCTGACTGTCTTCAGCTTCCTAAACCTTACATATGTCTTGTTTTTCATTTTGACTAAACTCTCAATTTCCTTTGTTATCCAAAGCTCCTGAATCTTGGCATCCTTATCCTTCATTTTCAGAGGAACATGCTGATCCTGAGCTCTAATCAAGTAACATGGCAGATGTGGATTTACCCTCAAATAGCTGCCACTTACCTACATCCTCCCAGTTCCTGTGGGAGTGAGTCTTCCCCCAATTCAGTACTTTCACCTGAGGACTACTTTTATCCATAAGAAAATTAAAATTTAACAGAATTTTGGTCACTGTTTCCAAAATCCTCCCCAATGTTACGTTGATCATCTGGCTGGCGTTTCTATTGTTTCAAAAATTCTTCCTGGACATACCTAACAAATTCCACTCGATCCAAGACCCTGGCACTAAGCAAGTCCCAGTCATATTACTGATTTGAGGAACTATACTGAGTGAACATTGGTCACCCTGTTCATTGACATAACCATACTTAAAACTTCAAAAGTAATTAAAACAAGAACTGCGGATCCTAGATGTCTGAAACAAAAAAAGAAGTTGCTGGAGAAACTCAGCAGGTCTGGCAGCATGTGTGAAGCATCTGGCAGTTCTGAAGAAGAATCACTGAACCTGAATGTTAACTCTGCTTTTTCTCTACAGGCACTGGCAGATATGCTGTTCTTCAACAATTTCTGTTTTCACTTCAGAAGTAATTATTTGGCTGGGAAATGCAGTGAAATGTCCCAATAATGTAAAAGAAATAAAACAAATGAAAATGGGCTAAATCAAGTTGACAATGCATTTTTGCATGCCATCTAATTTTCTTTTTCACTGCTTTGCATCAATGCCAAAGATTAGCCTTCCACCCATTTGTACATTATTTCAACCTGGTTTACGTTCCAGTTGCTTCCCGGCATTCAGCTGAATGATAAATGACTGCCTCCATAATAAACAGCTAATTTAAGACGTACTCCATTTTAGGTGCACATTCAGTGCACTTTCTCAGCTGCTCCTGAAAGTGCCTTTTAAAGCAATTTACACACTGTTCCTGCATCATCTGTGATTTTCGCTCCAGTGGTGGGAAGATCTTTGTACAACATTCTACCAATAATATGGTCTCTGTTCCATTTTAGCTATTACCTTCTGAGTAGAAGTACTAATGTATCCATTGTGTTTACAACTAATGTCATTGACCCACAATCATTACATATCCCCAATCCCTATTAATATCTAGGTATTCCCCATCACTTCTGAAGGCAATGGTTTAAAATGAAGTATAGTACAGGGGCAAAACAGTCCTGTGTACTTTTACAGATATGTGAAGGTTATATGCCTAGGTCATTACACTGCATTCTGAAAAGAAACAGTCACTCGGTAATTTCTTTTCCAGGATTAGCCAATTTGTGCCTGAATGTGGCAGCTGAGGGCAGAAGTACTCCCACTGGCCCATTGGGGTAGGCAGGTGGGTGAAAAGGGTGGTACGTAGACGGTGAGTGGGCTTTCAAACATATAACTATACACATTAGGAGCAAAAATAGGCCATTCAGCCACTTGAATCCTTCTGCCATTCAATAAGATCATAACTTATCTGACTGTAGTCTCAATTCAATATTCCTGCTTACCTACCTTTGTTAACCATTGGCTCTCTTGTTCGTCACAAATCTATCTACCTCTGCTTTCAAAAGATTCAATGAACCTGCCTCCACTGCTACCTGGGAAAGAGAGTTCCAAATACTCACTATTCTCTCAGAGAAAAGAATATTCCTCAACTCGACCTTCAATGAAAGACCCCTTACTTTTCAATGGTGTCCCCTAATTACAGTCTTCCCCACAAAGGGAAACATCCTTTCATCACTCTTTCTGTCACAATCTTACAGCTCTCATTTTTATTCCTGAGTCAAATGTAAATTCAGGAAGATTTCATTGTTCTGCAAACTCACTTTTAAAAATTGGCCATTTTCTTTCCACTTTCAATTGGTGACATTTTTGGGCTAAACTGGAAATCAGGACAGAAAACTCTGGAAGAAATGAGGTGGCTGCTGGGTTCCAAGAACACTCGTCTCCAAAATTAAAACTAAAAAAAAATACAATATTCTTCCAACTTCACCCTTCCCAACTCTCCCTCACCACAACTATCTATGACAACTTATGCCATCTAAGCCCTCTGCACATCCTCATTGCCCCTCTTATCCCCTATGCCAACTTAGTGCCTTCTTAAACCTATAACCCTTTCCCTTTTCACTTACTATGCCAACACACCTCATACCCACAAGTACCTACCCATACACACAAATAAATGAGTACCCACCCAAAAGTAAGGTTCTACAAGTTAAAATTCTACTTTGCATACTTCACATTATTGAGGCCAACACACAGGAAGGCAGAGGTGTAACGGTAATGTCATCGGATAAGGAATGCAGGTACCCTGACTAATGCTCTGGATTTTGAATTCCTGGATTGGAATCACAACACAGAAAATGATGAAATTAAAATTCAATAAAGATCTGGAATTTAAAGATGGCCTAATGGCACCATGTAGCCTCTGTCAATTGTTGTAAAAACCAATCTAATTTAATAATGTCACTTCGGGAAGGAGATCTTCCCTCCAGGCCTGGTCCAACTTACTTGTGGCTCCAGACTCACAGCAATTTGGTTGACAGTTTACTACCCTCTGAAATGGCTCTGGCAAGCCATTCAGTTCAAGCAGTAATTTGGGATGTGCTGCAATAATGACTCAGCCAGCAATGCCTACATTCCTAGAATAAATAAAAGTAACCTTCAATCCATATAATCAAATTTTGACAGGTCTTTGACATTTTTGATATTTCTTGACAGGTTTGACATTCCCTCGATCAGTCTTGACAGTCCTTTACAGATTTTAAGATATTTTACAGGCTTGACCATAATGTACCTTTTATAGATAATCTTCTGTACAGGTAAGAATTGCAGTGTATCTGATATCCCACAAAAGAATACTTAACTCCATCAGTGTCCTGCCTGGGACTACATACACAGGAGTGCCTCAGTTCTCTAAAGGGGTATCTCGGCTATCCAAAACACTAAGAATAGACCTGGTGTAATCTCTGCACACTGAGTTCCTGACATCACAAATTCCAGAATCTGATTTGAATGCAGCCAGTTAATTATTTAAATGGACAGTTGTCTCCAAAAACTGCATATGAACGAGGCACAGCCTACACTCCCCTCCCCTCTCTCCTATCTCACCTGGTAATAATAGGAAATGTCGAGTTTGAGAGGGGACTTAGTATTTCAAATGTCTTTCACTGTGATGTGCTGACTGCCCATAGTGGCGAAAATCTCCACGTTACATCTTGCTAAACCTTAAATGACCTATTTATCACTTCTACTTGTTTCCTGTTAGCTAACCAATCTTTTATCCTTGCTTATATGATACCTTCAACACCATGGGTTCTTAAGGTAAAAACAATGACTGCAGATGCTGGAAAGCAAATACTGGATGAGTGGTGCTGGAAGAGCACAGCAGTTCAGGCAGCATCCAACGAGCAACGAAATCGACGTTTCGGGCAAAAGCCCTTCATCAGGAATAAAGGCAGTGAGCCTGAAGCATGGAGAGATAAGCTAGAGGAGGGTGGGGGTGGGGAGAGAGTAGCATAGAGTACAATGGGTGAGTGGGGGAGGAGATGAAGGTGATAGGTCAAGGAGGAGAGGGTGGAGTGGATAGGTGGAAAAGGAGATAGGCAGGTTCGACAAGTCCGGACCAGTCAAGGAGAGTGTGCTGAGCTGGAAGTTTGAAACTAGGATGAGGTGGGGAAGGGGAAATGAGGAAGCTGTTGAAGTCCACATTGATGCCCTGGGGTTGAAGTGTTCCGAGGCGGAAGATGAGACGTTCTTCCTCCAGGCGTCTGGTGGTGAGGGAGCGGCGGTGAAGGAGGCCCAGGACCTCCATGTCCTCGGCAGAGTGGGAGGGGGAGTTGAAATGTTGGGCCACGGGGTGGTTTGGTTGATTGGTGCGGGTGTCTCGGAGATGTTCCCTAAAGCGCTCTGCTAAGAGGTGTCCAGTCTCCCCAATGTAGAGGAGACCACATCGGGAGCAACGGATACAATAAATGATATTAGTGGATGTGCAGGTAAAACTTTGATGGATGTGGAAGGCTCCTTTAGGGCCTTGGATAGAGGTGAGGGAGGAGGTGTGGGCACAGGTTTTACAGTTCCTGCGGTGGCATGGGAAAGTGCCAGAATGGGAGGGTGGGTCATAGTGGGGTGTGGACCTGACCAGGTAGTCGCGGAGGGAACGGTCTTTGCGGAAGGCGGAAAGGGGTGGGGAGGGAAATATATCCCTGGTGGTGGGGTCTTTTTGGAGGTGGCGGAAATGTCGGCGGATGATTTGGTTTATGCGAAGGTTTGTAGGGTGAAAGGTGAGCACCAGGGGCGTTCTGTCCTTGTTACGGTTGTTGGGGTGGGGTTTGAGGGCAGAGGTGCGGGATGTGGACGAGATGCGTTGTAGGGCAGCTTTAACCACGTGGGAAGGGAAATTGCGGTCTCTAAAGAAGGAGGCCATCTGGTGTGTTCTATTGTGGAACTGGTCCTCCTGGGAGCAGATACGGCGGAGGCGGAGAAATTGGGAATACGGGATGGCATTTTTGCAAGAGATAGGGTGGGAAGAGGTGTAATCCAGGTAGCTGTGGGAGTCGGTGGGTTTGTAAAAAATGTCAGTGTCAAGTCGGTCGCCACTAATGGAGATGGAGAGGTCCAGGAAGGGGAGCGAGGTGTCAGAGATGGTCCAGGTAAATTTAAGGTCAGGGTGGAATGTGTTGGTGAAGTTGATGAATTGCTCAACCTCCTCGTGGGAGCACGAGGTGGCGCCAATGCAGTCATCAATGTAGCGGAGGAAGAGGTGGGGAGTGGTGCCGGTGTAGTTCTTATTCTGGTGTGGCAACTTCTGAACTGCTATTAAGCTTCATAGAATTGAATAGATTTTGCCTCCTTATCCTTACTCATGAGAATGCATCTTTGCTGAGTTATCCAGTATCACTTTAAGTGTCTGCCCTTGTATTACTACTGACCTATTCCTTCATCTGCCCTCTCAAAGTTGGGGTTTTAATAGGAGGTCCTTGAATCGAGAGGGAGTGGGAGACTGTTGTTCAACAGGAAACATCTACCCTAAGGTGCCTATTCAGCAACTTACAAACATTTTCAATTAAAAGATGGAATTCATAGTTGAGTTATCAGTGTGAAGACAAACCACTCTGGCAGTCAACGCTACAGCTGAGCAAGTAAAGAAGGCCTCAAAGTAAAGAAGGCCTGGAGCACCGATTCTCTAGATTACTGCCTTCATTACAGGTGGATAGCCTAGATGCCAATGCCTTGTACAAACTTGAAAATTCCAGTAAGCCTCTGATAATAGGCATTAACTCAGTTAATTGGCTACCCATCACTTACAAATGATCCTGATCCTACCTCTGGACAAAATGTCTTGAGATTTGTTGATGCTGACAAACTAGTATCCCAGCTAGTGACCCTCACTGGGAGAAAATCCTGCCAATGATTTTCCAATTCTGAAATGTTAACCAGTTTAGATTATATTTTCCCTGTTAATAATACTGATGGAGGGAGTTTTGAATGTTGATCATAAAAATAGTGTTACAGAGAAGAATAGTACAAATGAGAACTACAGGTCATATACAAGACTTTAAATGTACAGATTGATAGATATGGTAATCAAAATTTCAGAATCATGTCTTGTAAATTCTTTATTCTTTCATGGGATGTTGGGGTCACTAGCAAAGCTAGCATTTGTTCTCCCCATCTGATTGCGCCTGGCCTGGGTAGCTTGCTATGCCACTGCAATTGGCAATTAACAGTCAACCTTATTGCTGTGGGTTTGGAGTCACATGTAAGCAAGGACAATAGATTTCCTTCCCTAAAGGACATTTATGAATCAGTTTTTAATGATAGTAACATTTATAAACAATCTAACTTGACATTCAATGGTGTTACTGTCACTGAATCCATCACAATCAACATCTTTGGAGTTATTATTGAACAGAAATTCAACTGAACTCACCACATAAACACAGTGGCTACAACAGCAGGGCAAGGCTAGGAATACTGTGGCAAGTAAGTCACCTTCTGACTTCCTAAAACCTGTCCACAAGGCCCAAGTCAGAAGTGTGATGAAATATTCTCCACTTGTCTGAATGAGTGCAGCTTCAACAACATTCAAGAAGCTTGACACCATCCAGGACAAAGTAGCCTGCTTAACTGGCACCACATTCACAAACATCTACTCCTTCCACCACAGATGCTCAGTAGCAGCAGAGTGTACTATCTACAAGGTGCACTGCAGAAATTCACCAAAGATGCTCAGCTAGCACTTTCCAAACCCACGACCACTCTCACTTAGAAGGATAAGGACAGCAATACATGAGAACATTTTCCTGGACCTCTGCATCACCCTCTCCGGCGACCGATTAACCACAGACATCTACTACAAGCCCACCGACTCCCACAGCTACCTAGACTACACCTCCTCCCACCCTACCTCCTGTAAAACACCACCCCTTATTCCCAATTCCTCCGCCTCTGCCACATCTGTTCCCAGGATGACCAATTCCACCTCAGAAAGTCCGAGATGGCCTCCTTCCTCCATGATTGCAATTCCCTTCCCACGTGGTTGATGATGCCCACCAGCGCACCTCCTCCACTTCATGCACCATAGCCCTTGAACCCCACTCCTCCCAATGCAACAAGGACAGAACCCCCCTGGGTCCTCACCTTCCAACCAACCAACATCCTCATACATTGCATCATCCTCCACCACTTCTGCCACCACCAAACAGACCCCACCAGCAAAGATATATTTCCCTCCCTACTCCTATCAATGTTCCAGAGAGACTATTCCCTCCGCAACTCCCTTGTCAGGTCCACACCCCCCACCAGCCCACACCCCACTCCTGGCACCTTCCCCTGCCACCGCAGGAAGTACAAAACCTGCGCCCACACCACTCCCCTCACCTCTGTCCAAGGCCCCAAGGGATCCTTCCACATCTGTCAGAAATTTATTTGTACCTCTACCAATGTTATTTACTGCATCTGTTACACCCGATGTGATCTCTTCTACATTGGGGAGACAGGATGCCTTCTTGCAGATTGTTTCACCCGCTCCCATCAACCCTATTGCCTCGTGGTTGAATAATTCAACTCTCCCTCCCATTCTGTCAAGGACTTGCAGGTCCTGGGCCTCTTCCACCGCCAAACCGTTACCACCCGATGCCTGGAGGAAGAACGCCTCATCTTCCACCATGGGACCCTGCAACCACACAGGATAAATGTGGATTTCAACAGTTTCCTCATTTCCCCTCCCCCCACATTATCCCAGTCCCAAGCTTCCAACATGGCACCACTCTCTAGATCTGTCCATCACTCACCCTTCTGTCCTATCACCTTCTCCCTCACCTTCATCCACCTATTGCTTTCGCAGCTACCTTCCCCCCAACCCCATCTGCCTCCCATTTATCTCTCAGCCCCAGTCCACAAGCCTCATTCCTGATGAAGGGCTTATGCCCGAAATGTAGATTCTCCTGCTCCTCAGATGCTGCTTGACCTGCTGTGCTTTCCCAACAATACACTCTCGACTCTGATCTCCAGCATCTGCAGTCCTCACTTTCTCCCATGAGAACACCACCACCTCCAAGCCATCCACCATCCTCACATTGAAATATATCGCAATTCCTTCACTGTTGCTGGGTCGAAATCCAAGAATTCCTTCCCAAATTGCATTGTGGGTCAACCTACAGCAGGTGCACTGCAACAGTTCAAGAAAGCAGCTCACTGGCACTCTCTTAAAGGCAATGAGGGACATGCAATAAACGCTGACTCAGCTAGCGACACACATATCGCACAAATGAATAAAAAAAGTTTAATGTTATTATCGCAATGTCAATGTCTCCCAAATGCTTCAGTAAAAAAATTTCAAATGAAGCATAAGATATTCATTACAGCATTATTAGTTACAATACTCTCCTCAAAACCTTGAAAAAGCAATATTTTTGAACAGTTAAACAAGAAAATCAAAATAAAACTTGTTACTTTTTGGATACTGACCAAAGTACAAAGTCCTATACGTAGCTCATTTATTCTTCCCATTAAGGGAAATGAGTGTAGCTTAAAAATATCTATCATGCACTTATGCTCGATAAGACTTCTTTAAGGATCAGTCAAAGAGGAACAACACTTCCTTGAAATAACTGCATGAAAGACTCATATCATTTTAACCACATGATTAATAATTTGAACGAAGTATTTTAAACAACATCTTCCCCTGATTAAAGAACTCTCTAAGTTAGAGATAAATATTATCCTACATGTTATACTTACATTTATTTTGATCAGGTGGTGGGACAGGTGGAGTAGGTGGTGGACTTGGTGGAGGAGGAGGTTTCTGAACGATTGCATGACCTAAAAATGCCGGATGTGAATATTCAGCATTGAAGTTTTCTAACACTGACGTATCTACTGAAACCTGGAGGAAACAAAGCAGTTACTTAGCATCTTGTCATTAATGTTTACTTTATGGAGTCTGTAAACACCAGAAGGCAAAGGACAGGGAAGGCAATAAAAAGAGATGAGAAGGATATATGCAATAGGGACCATGGAGAGATACAAGGGATAAAACACTGCACACAAGAGAGATAGAAAAATTGTTTAGAAGAAAAAGCAGTAAAGATCTTTCACACTATAAATAGAGGCAGAAAGTATTACAGCAAGGAAGTTATAGTAAATCTTTTTAAAATCACTGCTTGGGTCTCAGCTGAAGTATTGTGTCTACGTCTGGGCACTGCAATTTGGGAAAGTTGTCATGATCTTAAGAGGAGAGGTTCAGAGAAGACCCACCAGGAAGTTATAATAAATTTCAGTTTTGACAAGAGACTAGAGAGGCTAAGTTCCTCCACGAAACAGCGACTGCTAAAGTGAGCTTTTGAAGTGCCCTCATAACAGCACTACTTTACTTCCTTCAAGATGCTCCTCAAACACTGCATTCTGACTGAACAAAAAAAAGCCTAAGAACTGCAGATGCTGGAAATCTGTATCAAAAAACTGTAACTGCTGCAAAAACTCATTTGGTCTGGTAGGATCTATAGACAGAAAGCAGAGTTACCGTTTCAGGTCCAGTGAATTGCCAATCTATTACCATTGCTAATACTTGCTAAGCATTTCTTTTTCACACATCAACCAAAGCTTTTAGATGGAAAAACCAAAGAACTGTGGATGCTGAAAATCAGAAACAGACAAACAAAAATCTCTGGAAAAATTCAGTAAACCTGGCAACATCTGTGGAGAGAAAGCAGAGTTAATGTTTTCAGAACTGATTGTAGCTGGGAAATGGGACCTAAGGGGCAACTTTTTCACACAAAGAGGGGTGTGTGTATGGAGCGAGCTGCTAGAGGAAGTGGTGAAGGCTGGTACAATTGCAATATTTAAAAGGCATCTAGAAAGTGAGGACTGCAGATATGAATAGGAAGGGTTTAGAAGGATATGGGTCAAATGAGACTAGATTAATTTAGGATATCTGGTCAACGTGGATGAGTTGATCGAAGGGTCTGTTTCCGTGCTGTATATCCCTATGGCACTATTTCCTTCCCTGATGGACATTCATATAATCCAGATAGGTTTTTGAACAATTCATGGTCATCAGTAATTCTTAATTCCAGAATTTTCTTCCTAATTGAATTCAGGATTTGAACCTCGGCTCCCAGAACATTAGCTGAATTTCAGGATTAATGGTCCATTGATGATCCCATTAGGCAGCCGTCTCTCCTTGCTTGCATTCATCTTCACTTTTCCCTTTCTTTATCAGTTTCTAATTCCTCTTTTCCTGAGTCCTAAATAATCCCAATACTTAGGCTTTACCACTTTTTTGGGATTCTTAAAATCTACTTCCTTTGATCCACTGCAATCTTTAATTTATTTTGCTAACTTCTTTCATTACTATCATTGATTTACCCTTCCCTTTGGGTATTTGTGCTTTAGAGGAAGATGACTGCAAGATGTAAAGCTTTTACAAAATATGTTTATTTTAGCCATATACAATTTTTAACATTTGTATATTGCCTCTACCAGTCAGGATCCACTTTCCAACCATTCAGTACGTTCCTCTTATGCAGTATTAATGTGTGATTTCCCTCTGAATTGATATTCTTGTGATATATCTTCATCCCTGTCTTTTTTCAGCAATACTCAGATGCCGTACTACCAAATGACTACTTATAAATACACAAATATTAAAAGTTGTACTTTTGCAAAACTTCAGAAGACCAACTCATTTATTTTAAGTTCAAAACCGGTATATAGATCAGGCAACAAATACTGAGAAAAATAATACTTGTGAACATCATGTACTATTTTGTCTTAGTAGTTTCATTAATTTTGGTGAAGGCTTTGAAAAATATCCACCCAATTCTACATGTTGCGGAGAAAAGCCGTAAGAATAAATAACATTACAAGAAACATGCAGTTAATTTTAGTTTTGGTGAATAAGTTGAATTCCTGCTACATAATGTTCATTGCAATTTTATTTTAGATATTCAAATGTTCCTTCAATATTTCTGCAAGCAATTTGAGACCAATAATAAACAAGCTTTCAATGTACAATTAGATTGTACAGATAAATAAAACAGACATTACCTTTGCTACCATATGACCATAAAAAACTGGGGAATGTTTGTTGGGGTCATACTGAGATATTTCAGTAGACACAGATGCTGTATCTGGAGTTGAATCCTCTAAAAAATGAGAACTGATTGCTTCAAATTCTGTAAAAGCACAGGAAGGGAGCATTTATTAAACATTCTGAATTTCCTGAATACTTTGACTTTATTTACAAAAATAATTCTGAAGCATATTTCAAGAATTTAATAATTGCATTCTATTTGAAATAGTTAGGTTTTCTTATGTCAGTTCATGGTAACATAATCACATTAGTTGCAATAATTATGATCATAAAGAGTAATCAAAAATTTAAAATAGAAAAATAAAAAATGCAAATAACACAGACAATAGACAATAGGTGCAGGAGTAGGCCATTTGGCCCTTTGAGCCAGCACCACCATTCACTATGATCACAGCTGATCATCCACAATCAGTATCCTGTTCCTGTCTTATCCCCATAACCCTTGATTCCACAGTCTTTAAGAGCTTTATCCATCTCTTTCTTGAAAGTATCTAGAGACTTGGCCTCCACTGTCTTCTGGGGCAGAGCATTCTATATATCCACCACTCTTTGGGTAAAGAAATGTCTCCTCAACTCTCCTCAACAGAAGAGCTACAAAGATATATTTGTCTTAACATTTTGCTTGAACTAAAAGAATTCAGCAACCTGCAACATCTGACTGGAAAAGCTGTAGTTCCTTCTCTCTTTTGTTTTCATAACTTCATCAAACTTGTCTTTCAAATTTCCATTTGAGGATAAGTTACACCAGTTATCATGAGCCGTCTTTTCACTGATGACCAGACAATATATTTCTATCATTTTCTAATTTTACTCTAACCATCCAGATTTTAAAAATGTAGTAAACTCATGAGTTTAGTTTTTACAACCAGCACTTTATATTGCATTTATTTGTAGTGATGATTTACAATTTCAGGAATAGTACACATATTAAGATTATTGTAAAAGTGGCTCAGCCCTCTCACATGCAGAAGGAGTTTGATTTAGGTAAATGTGAGGTACTGCATTTTGGAAAGGCAAATCAAAGCAGGACTTACACACTTAATGGTAAGGTCTTAGGGAATGTTGCTAAACAAAGAGACCTTGGAGTGCAGGTTCATAGTTCTTTGAAAGTGGAATCCCAGGTTGATAGGATAGGGAAGAAGGCATTTGGTATGCTTTTCTTGATTGGTCAGACCATTGAGGAAAGGAGTTGGGAGGTCATGTTGTTAGGCCCTTTTGGAATATTGTTTGCAATTCTGGTCTCCCTCCTATTGGAAGGCTGTTGTGAAACTTAAAAGGGTTCAGAAAAGATTTACAAGGATGTTGCCAAGGTTGGAGGATTGGAGTTACAGGGAGAGGCTGAATAGGCTGGGGCTGTTTTCCTTGGAGCGTCGGAGGCTGAGGGGTAACCTTATCAGAGGTTTATAAAATCATGAGACACCTCGATAGGGTAAATAGACAAGGTCTTTTCCCAGGGGTGGAGGAGTCCAGAATTAGAGGGCATAGGTTTAAGGTGAGAGGGAAAGCATTTAAAAGAGACCCAAAGGGTGGTGCATGTGTGGAATGAGCTGCCAGAGGAAGTGGTGGAGGCTGGTACAATTACAGCATTTAAAAGGCATCTGGATGGGTATATGAATAGGAAGGGTTTGGAGTGATATGAGCCAAGTGCTGACAAATGGGACTAGATTAGTTTAGGATATCAGGTCAGCATAGACTGAAGGGTCTGTTTCCATGCTGTACATTCCTATGACTGTAAGACTAAGTCTTTTCTGCTGCCTACAAGGCACAAACAGAAATGTGATGGAACACACTCCAATTGTCTAGATGAGTGCAGCTGCAACTGCACTTAAGGAACTCAATGTCATTGGGGACAAAACAGTAGCAAAAAATTCAGCCTCTGCCACTATTGGCATGTAATGATAACGAATATAATATCAACAGGAGGCACTTCCGAAATGTGCAAGACCTCTATTATACTATGAATGCCTAAAAAGACCAAAAGCAGCCAGATGCATAAAAACTTCCCAAAACCAACCAATATCTTGACTTTGACATAAATCAGCATCCTTTTGTTGTTGCTCACTCAAAAGATTTAGATTTGGAGGTAGGTGAGCACTTTGGTGACAGTGACCAAAATTAGGTTTTGTTTACAATAGCAATGGGAAGGGATAGGTATATACTGCAGGGAAAGAGGTATAATTGGGGGAAAGGCAATCATGACGCAATTAGGCAAGATTTAGGATGCATAGGATGGGGAAGGAAACTGCAGGGGATGGACATACTTGAAATATGGAGCTAATTCAAGGAACAGCTACTGCGGGTCCTTAAAAAGTATATATCTATCAGGCAGGGACGTAGTTGTCGAGAGAGGGAGTCATGATTTACTAAAGAAGTTGAAGCACTTGTCAAGAAGAAGAAGGCTAATGTGAGGATGAGGTGTGAGTGCTCAGTTAGGGGGCTTGAGACTTATAAGTTAGCCAGAAAAGATCCAAAGAGAGGGCTAAGAAGAGTCAGGAGGGGACATGAGAAGTTGTTGATGGATAGGATCAAGGAAAACCCTAAGGCCTTCTATCGGTATATCAGGAATAAAAGATTGATTAGAATAAGATTAGGGCCAATCAAAGAAGGTAGTGGGAAGTTGTGTGTGGAATCTGAGGACATAGGGGAAGTGCCTAAAGAATACTTTTCGTCAGTATTCACATTGGAAAAGGGCAATGTTAGTGTGAACATGGAAATACAGACTACAAATTTAGATGATGTTGAGGTTGACAAAGAGGAGGTTTGAGCAATTTTGGAAGATCTGAAAATAGATGAGATCCCTGGGCCGGTTGGGATTTATCCTCTGATTCTTTGGGAAGCCAGGGAGGAGATTGCAAAACCTTTGGCTTCGATCTTCATGTCATCATTGTTGACAGAAGCAGTGCAAGAAGATTGAAGAATAGTAAATGTTGTTCCATTGTTTAAGAAGGGGAGTCGGGACAACTCCGATAATTATAGGCCAGTGAGCCTTACTTCGGTAGTGGGTAAGGTATTAGAAAAGGTTATAAGAGATAGGATTTATAATTATCTGGAAAGGAATAATTTGGTTAGGGATAGTCAACACTGTTTTGTGAAGGGTAGGTAGTGCCTCATTAACCTTATTTAATTCTTTGAAAAGGTGACAAAACAGACGGATGAAGGTAAAGCAGTTAATGTGGTATATACGGACCTCAGTAAGTTGTTTGATAAGGTTCCACGTGGTAGGCTATTGTACAAAATACAGAGTTTCGGGATTGAGGGTGATTTGGATCAGAAATTGGCTAGCTGAAAGAAAACAGAGGGTGATGGTTGATGGGAAATGTTCATCCTGGAGCTCAGTTACCAGTGGTGTGCTGCAAGGATCTGTATTGGGTCACTGCTGTTAGTAATTTTTATAAATGGTCTGGGTTTGGGCGTAGAAGGATGGGTTACTAAATTTGCAGATGACACTAATGTAGGCAAAATTGTGGATAATGTTAAAGGATGTTATGGGTTACAGAGGGACATAGATAAGATGTAGAGCTGGGCTGAGAAGTGGCAAATGGAGTTTAATGTGTAAAGATATGAGGTAGTTCACTTCAGAACATGTAACAGGAATGCAAAGCATTGAGCTAATGGTAAAATTCTTGGCAGTGTAAATGAACAGAGATGTCGGTGATTAGGTGCAAAAATCCCTGAAAGTTGCCACCCAGTTTGATAGGGCGGTTAAGAAGCCATATGGTGTGTTGACATTTATTGGTGGGGAATTGAGTTTTGGAGTCACGAGGTCATGCTTCAGCTGTACAAAACACTGGTAAGGCCGCACCTGGAGTACTGTGTGCAGTTTTGGTCACCACATGATAGGAAGGATGTGGAAGCTTTGGAAAGGGTTCAGAGGAGATTTACTAGGATGTTGCCTGGAATGGAAGGAAGGATTTACAAGGAAAGGCTGAGGGAACTGAGTTTGTTTTCATTGGAGAGAAAGTTGAGAGGTGACTTAATTGAGACGTATAAGATAATTAGAGGGTTAGATAGAGTGAACAGTGAGAGCCTTTTTCCTCAGATGATGAAGGCTAGCACACAGGGACATAGCTTTAAACTGAGGGGTGATAGATTTAGGACAGATATCAGGGGTAGTTTCTTTACTCAGAGAGTAGTAGGGCTGTGGAGTGGCCTGCCTGGAACAGTAGAAGACTCGCTGATGTTAAGGGCATTTAAATGGGCATTGGACATACATATGGATAATAATGGAACTGTGTAGGTTAGATGGGTATCGGATTAATTTCACAGGTCGGTACAACATCGAGAGAAGGGCCAATACTACACTTTAATGTTCTATGTTCAAAATCCTGGAACTCATGCTCAAGCAGCATTCTGGGAATAGTATCAGAGGTCTCACTACTTATGTGCATTTTGTTTCTATTAATTCATAGCATGAGGGCTTTGTTGGCTGGGCAGCATTTATTGCCCATCCCTAATTGTCCAGAGGGCAGTTTAAGAGTCAACCACATTAGATGAGATTCCCTATAGTATGGGAACAAGCTCTTCAGCACAACAAGTCCACACCGACCCTCCAAAGAGTAACCCATGCAGTCCCATTCCCCTACCCTATATTTACCTCTGACTAATGCACCCAACACTATGGGCAATTTAGCATGGCTAATTCACCTGGCCTGCACATCTTTGGATTGTGGGAGGAAACCCACACAGACACAGGGAGAATGTGCAAACTCCACATAGCCAGCCGCCCGAGGGGGGAATCAAACCCAGGTCCTTGGCACTGTGAGGCAGCAGTGCTAACCATTGAGCCACCGTTCCACCCCAAGTGCTATGGGTCTGGAGTCATATGTAGGTCAGTCCAGATAAGGATGGTAGTTTCCTTCCCTAAATGATGTTAATGAACAAGACGGGCTTTTTTCTGACAATCCACAATAAATTCATTGCCATCATTAGATCCTTAATTCCAGAGTTTTACTGAATTCAAATTCCACCATGTGATGTGGCAGGATTTGAACCCAGGTCCCCAGAGCATCACCCAGGTCTCTGGATTAACAGTCCAGTGCAAATACCACTTGGCTGTTGCCTCCCCACATCTAATGTATTAAAATATACATGGATTTTTTTTCTTAGTTTTAGGAATGAAACTTAACTGTTCAGTTGAAAATGGGATAAATGCATTTGTCACACCTTGAAATCTAATGCACTTAAAAGTTAAATAATATACCTGATAAAAGACAAGATTTCAGCCGTTATCCATTATGGCTAAAGAATGTTGGCTCAATAGTTTGTTTCAAATTTCACATTATCAAAATCACGGTGGGGTTTATAATTACCTTTCCTGCGCCAGTGACCAACTCACAGTTTGTAATTTTCTGGCTTCTAACCCACTCTGGAGACTTGACTTTTTACCTGTTCAGTAACATCATTGCACACCCCTGAAGCACATGGGGCCTGAACCCAGGCCTCCTGGCCCAGAGGTAAGGACACTTCTACTGCACCACAAGAGAACACCCCCACTCCATGTTGGGGTCTTGATTTAAAAAAAATATTTACAATGATGGCATTTGAACCTATTTCCCCAGAATGTCAGCTTGATGTTCTAGTTTAGTGACTTAGCCACTATGCTACCACCTCCCCCTGCTGATATTTTCCAAACGACCTGGTCAGAGATGTTATTGCACAACTTTGGAGCAGGTACAGCTTGAACCCAGGTGCTCTGGGCCAGAGGTGGGAACATTATCACATCACTAAAAGAGCTCAACACCTCCAGAACATTGATTAGAACAAAGAACACAGAAAATTACAGCACAAGAACAGGCCTTTTGGTCCTCCAAGCCTCCACCGATCCAGATCCTCTACCTACAACCGTCACCTATTTTCTAAGGACCTGTATCCCTCTGTTCCCTGTCCCATTCAAGTATCTGTCTCAATACATCTTAAATGACATGATCGTGCCTGCTTCTATCACCTCCGCTGACAACATGTTCCAGGCCCCACCACCCTCTGAGTAAATAGCGTTACACGCATGTCTCTCTTAAACATTTTCCCTCTCACCTTCATTACCTGCTACTCCACCAATCTTAGTGTCACCTGCAAATTTGCTAATCAGACCACATATACCTTCCTCCAAATCATTTATGCATATCACAAACAACAGTGGTCCCAGCATGGATCCCTGTGGAGCACTACTAGTCACAGGTCTCCATTTTGAGAAACTCCCTTCCACTACTACTCTTTGTCTCCTGCTGTACAGCCAGTTCTCTATCCATCTAACTAGTACACCCTGGATGCCATGCAACTTTACTCCCTCCATCAGCCTATTATGGGGAACCTCATCAAACATCATACTGAAGTCCATGTGTTTGATGTCAACAGCCCTTCCCTCATCAATCAGCTTTGTCACTTCCTGAAAGGGTTCATTAAGTTGGTAAGGCTTGATCTTCCCTGCACAAAACCATGGTGCCTAACACTGATAAGCCTATTTTCTTCCAAATGTAAACAGATCCTATCCCTCAGTATCTTCTCCAGCAGCTTCCCAACCACTGATGTCAAGCTCACCGTTCTATAATTACCTGGATTATCCCTGCTACCCTCCTTAAACAAGGCGACAACATTAACAATTCTCCACTCCTCAGGACCTCACCTGTGTTCAAGGATCCTGCAAAGATATCTGTTAAGGCCCAGCTATTTCCTCTCTTGCTTCCCTCAAAACCTGGGATAGATCCCATCCGGACCTGGGGACTTGTCCACCTTAATGCCTTTTAGAATACTCAGCACCTCCTCCCTCCTTATGCCAACTTGATCTAGAGTAATCAACGTCTATCCCTAACCTCAACATCGATCATGTCCCTCTCCTCGGTGAATACTGATACAAAGTACTCATTAAGAATCTCACCCATTTTCTCTGACTGCATGCATAACTTTCTTCCTTTGCTCTTGAGTGGGCCAAACCTTCCTTTAATTACCTCTTGCTACTTATATACAAAAAAAAGGCTTTGGGATTTGCCTTAACCCTGTTTGCTAAAGATATTTCATGACCCCTTTTAGCCCTCTTAATTCCTCGTTTCAGACTGGTCTGACTTTCCCGATAGTCTTCAAAAGCGTCATCTGTTTTCAGTTGCCTGGACCTTATGTATGCTTCTTTTTTCCTCTTAGCTAGTCTCATAATTTCACCTGTCAGCCATGGTTCCCTAATCTTGTCATTTCTATCCCTTATTTTCACAGACACATTTGTCCCATACCGTAATCAACCTCTCTTTAAAAGCCTCCCACATATCAAATGTGGATTTCCCTTCAAACAGCTGCTTCCAATCCACATTCCCCAGCTCCTGCCGAATTTTGCTATAGTTGGCCTTCCACCAGTTTAGCACTCTTCCTTTAGGACCACTCTTGTCTTTGTCCATGAGTGTTCTAAAACTTATGGAATTGTGATCACTATTCCCAAAGTAATCCCCTACTGAAACTTCAACCACCTGGCCAGGCTCACTCCCCAACACAAGTCCAGTGTGGCTCCTTCCCGAGTTGGACTATTTACATACTGCTCAAAAAATCCCTCCTGGATGCTCCTTACTAATTCTGCTCCATCTAAACCTCTGACACTAAGTGAATCTCAGTTAATGTTGGGAAAATTAAAATCTCCTATCACCACCACCCCGTTGCTCCAACATCTCTCCATAATCTGTTTACATATTTGTACCTCTGTCTCATGCTCCCTGTTGGGAGGCCTGTAGTAGAGCCCCAACATTGTTACTGTACACTTCCTATTTCTGAGCTCTGCCCATATTGCCTCACTGCTCAAGTCCTCCATAGTGCCCACCTTCAGCACAGCTGGGATATCCTCTCTGACCAGTATTGCAACTCCTCTACCCCTTTTATCTCCCTCTCTATCCTGCCTGAAACATGTATATCCTGGGATATTCAGTTGCCAATCAGGCCCTTCCCTCAACCAAGTCTCAGTAATAGCAATAACATCATACTCCCAAGTACTAATCCAAGCCCTAAGTTCATCAGCCTTACACTTCTCGTATTAAAATAAATGCAATTCAGACCACCTGTCCCTTTGCGTTCCATCATCTGCTCCTTGGTCTACCCCTTAGTCACGCTGACTTAGAACATAGATAGAGAACATAGAAACGTACAGCACAGAACAAGCCCTTAGGCTCACAATGTTGTGCCGAGATTTAATCCTAATGTAACATTTAGTATCTTAACCTATGCACCCCTCAACTCACTGCTATCCATGTGCATGTCCAGCAGTCGCTTAAATGTCCCCAGGGACACTGCTTCCCCCACCACAGCTAGCAATGTATTCCATGCATTCACAACTCTCTGTGTAAAGAACCTACCTCTGACGTCTCCTTTATACATTCCTCCTAATATCTTCAAACTATGACTTCTCGTACCATTCAATCCTACCCTGGGGGAAAGTCTTTGGCTATTGACTCGACCTATTCCTCTCATTATTTTGGACACCTCGATCAGGTCTCCTCTCTTCCTCCTGCTCTCCAGAGAGAAAAGTCTGAGCTTATTCAATCTTTCTTCATAAGGCAAGCCCTCCAATCTCGGCAACATCTTGGTAAACCTTCTTTGCACCCTCTCCTAAGCCTCTGTATCTTTCCTATAGTAGGGCGACCAGAACTGGATACAATACTCCAAGTGTGATCTCACCAGGGACTTGTAGAGCTGCAGCAAAACCTTGAGGCTCTTGAACGCGATCCCCAGTTAATGAAAGCCAAAACACCATATGCTTTCTTAACAACCCTATCCACTTGGGTGGCAACTTTGAGGGATCCATGTACTTGCACACCCAGATCCCTCTGTTCCTCCACATTGCCAAGAATCCTGTCTTTAATCCTATATTCAGCATTCGAGTTCGACCTTCCAAAATGCATCACATCGCATTTATCCAGGTTGAACTCCATCTGCCATTTCTCAGCCCAGCTCTGCATCCTGTCTATGTCATGCTGCAGCCTGCAGTAGCTCTCCACACTATCGATGACACCTCCAATCTTTGTGTCATCTGCAAATTTACTAACCCACCCCTCAACCTCCTTATCAAAGTCATTATAAAAACTGAAAAGAGCAGAGGTCCAAGAACAGAGCCCTGTGGTATCCCACTCAACACTGTCCTCCAGGCAGAATACTTTTCATCTACAACCACTCTTTGCCTTCTGTCAGCCAGCCAATTCTGAATCCAGATAGCTAAATCTCCCTGCATCCCATACTTCCTGACTTTATCAATGAGCCTACCATGGGGAACCCTATCAAATGCCTCGCTGAAGTCCATATACACCACATCCACTGCTTGACCGTCATCGAACTGTCTTGACACCTCCTCGAAGAACTCAATAAGATTTGTGAGGCATAACCTGCCCCTCACAAAGCCATGCTGACTGCCTTTAATCACACTATGCTTTGCCAAATATTCATAAATCCTATCCCTCAGAATTCTTTCCAAAACTTTGCTGACCACAGACATAAGACTGACTGGTCTGTAATTGCCAGGGATTTCCCTATTACCCTTCTTGAAAAGAGGAACAACATTCGTCTCCTTCCAATCCTTAATTATCCACTCCCTACAGACTTTAGTTACTACCTCCTTACTGTCCACTAACCTCATTTGGTTCCCATCCCCCTGCCACATTAGTTTAAACCCTCTCCAACAGCATTAGCAAAAGCACTCCATAGGACATTTGTTCCAGTCCAGCCCAGGTGTAGACCATCCAATTTGTAATAGTCCCACCTCCCCCAGAACCGGTCCCAATGTCCCAAAATTCTGAACCCCTCCCTCCTGCACCATCTCTCAAGCCACACATTCACCCTGCCTATTCTTTCATTTCTACTCTGACTAGCACATGGCACTGGGAGCAATCCTGAGATTACTAATTCTGAGGCCCTACTTTTTAACTTGGTTCCTAATTTCCCAAATTCTGCTTGTAGGACCTCATCGCTTTTTTTCACCCCCCACGTTCAGAATGTCCTGCAGCCGATCGGAGACATCCCTAACCTGTGCATCTGAGAGGCAATATACCATTCAGAGACTCGTTTTTAACCACAGAAATGCCTATCTTCTCCCTACAAAACTGAAACCCCGTGACTATAGCCCTTCCACTCTTCTTCCTGCCTTCTGTACAGCAGAGCCAGCCACGGTGCCATGAACCTGGCTATTGCTGCCTTCCCCTGGTGAGCCATCTCTCCCAACAGTATCCAAAATGGTGTGTCTGTTTTGGAGGCTGATGACCACAGGAAACACCTGCACTACCTTCCTGCTCTTGCTCTGCCATTTGGTCACTCATTCCCTTTCAGCAATCCTAATCTGCAGTGTGACCAATTCACTAAACATGCTATCCACAACTTCCTCAGCATCGCTAATGCTCCAAAGTGAGTCCACCCGCAGCTCCAGAGGCGTCATGTGGTCGAACAAGAGCTGCAGTTGGACACACTTCCTGCACATGAAAGAGTGAGGGACATCAGCTGCATCCGGAGCTCCCACATTGAGCAAGAGGAGCATAACATGGGTCTGAGATCTCCTGCCATTTTTAATCTTAAGCTTAATTTAGTCCACCTATAATATCAAATGATAAATGAAAAAAAGAATTTTTTTTTTACCAATCACACGATAAAAAAGAAATGAAAATCCTTACCTTATCAACACACCAAAGACTTTTTCTTTGGTTAGAGGAGGAGGGTGGATAGGAGCCACCACAAGTGTAGTGTCTCGGGTTCAGACGCTGAATACATCAGTTCACTCACCTTCCCAAAGCGCATCTCCACCACTCCCACTCAGTTCCTCACTCTCACAGCTGCCATTGTTACTGAAAATGGAGGCCACTGACTTTTGAGGCAAGTCCTCTTTGAGGAAAATTTACCTTCCCAGCAGCCCCCTGGTCCTCACTTTCACTGCTCCCGCTGCTGCTGCGAATGGAGGCCACTGCCTTTCGAGATAAGTTCTTGTAAAGACAAATCTACCTTCCCACCAGCCTCCCTGGACAAGATTAGTCTCAGTGCATGATAACCCACAATTTCTTAAAGTGTTTGAAACAGTAACCAATGCTAGAAAGCTTTAACAATTTCCCCAAAACATTCTGATGCTGTGAAAATATGCAAAGACTTTGATTAGATATAAAAGAAGTACAAATAGGTCTGTAATGCATGACTTTTTTCAGACAAACGCTGCAGCATTTCTGGAGACTATTCCAATGCCTGAGGATTTTTTGCATGTCATTTTCATCAGACCCTCGTTTGATTAAAAATGGATAGAATGATTAAAACACTGAAATTATAAATAACTGCATCATATGAGCATTTTAACTTGAATTGTTGCTAACAATTACTGATCAGGGATGCTGCTGCACACTTTCCAATGTTGCTTGCTTTATTCAAAAAGGATAGGATTAATTACAGCATAGGTCATACTACTTTGTATTCTAATTAAACCAGGACCATATAATTCCAATATGACTAGAACACATGTCAATATGACTAGAACACATGACAAAGGGAGGCTTGTAATGAAAGGGTCCACTGAGGGACGTGGTGGGGCAGTATTAATTAATCTGAAAACTTAATATCAAAAATTAAGACCTTTCTGAAATGAGAGAAACCTTATTAGCATAGGAAGGGTGGGGGGATTGAGAAGTAACGTAAACACTCCCTATATGCAATTAAGCTTGTCTGAGAATTTCTCTGATAGAACCAACTTTAGCATAATCTAACATCTGGGTGGTGGGAATTGCTTTCAAAAACTACTTCCACTGATTGAAAAAAATTAAACTTCTTTCTTATCCAATCTTCTCCCTTAAGATCTCCTAAAACCATAAGATCTTCTGTCAGACCACTAACAAAAAGCTCACCATAATTTCTCAGATTATCCCTGTTGCCTTCTTAAACAAAGGAACAAAACTGACTACTTTCCAGCCCTCAAGACCTCTCCTATGACTAACGAGAATATAAAGGTTTTGTACAAGGCCCCAGCAATTTCCTCATCTACCTACCTCAGTATCCTGGGATAGATCCCATCAGGTCTTGGGAACTTGCCTACCCTAATAGTACTGAAAATACCCAACACCGCTTCCTTTTTCACATCAACGATCCTAGAATATCTTTTGTAGACTCACTGTCCATCATGTCCTTCCCCGTTGTGAATGCGAACACAAAGTAATCATTAACGACCTCACCCATTTCCTCCAGCTCCACACATAAATTCCCTCCTTTGTCCTTGAGTGGACCTATCCTTTCCCTAGCTACCCTCAAGCTCCTTATATATGATTAAAACACCTTGGGATTTTCCTTAATCCTGTTTACCAAGGACATTACATGGCCCCTTTTAGCTTTCCCAACTCCTTATTTAAGTTCTTTCCTGCTTACTTTATATTCTTCAAGGGATATGATTCTTTAACCTTATGTATGCCTCCTTTTTCTTTTTGACTAAGCTCACAATTTCACTTGTCATCCAAGGTGATTGAATTTTGTCATCCTTATTCTTAATTTCCATAGGAACACGCTGGTCCTGAACTCAATCAATTGCCATTTAAAAGATTCCCATATGACAGATGAGGATTTATCCTCAAACAGCCAACTCGATCTACATTCTCCAAATCTATTGTTGTTTGCTTTGCTCAATTTCATCCTTACACCCAAAGACTACTGTTATTCTTAGCCATAAGTCACTTAAAACTTACCGAATTATGGTCAATGTTCCTGAAATGCTCCCTCACTGAATCTTCGATCACCTGGCCGGGCTCATTCCTCAATATCAGGTTGACTATGGCCCCTTCCTTCACACTCTAGTTTGTAGGTTATCAGGGCCTGGGTCTTATTGTCTCATAATCCCATCAATTTCCCTCAACATCATTTCCCTACAAATATTGATTTTCTTCTGTGGAACATAATTTGTTCAACAAAATTTGATATTTGACAGAAAAGTTCAGTTCTTGAGAAACAAGCATCTGCTGAGTTGAACAAATGAGCGTATGTAAATATACTGAAGATTACAGAATAACAGAAGTACCTTTTACTGTGTAGTGTTTTGTCTTTCATAGAGTTTGGTGACTTTACTCTTATAACTCTACTCTTCCTTCACGTGTATGTATATATTTATTATATATAAGAAATCATATATTAGGCATTGGCATATATTTACAAAGTGCAAGTTATATAAGTTACTTGTCTAGGTTTCTACCTTATAGCAAATCTGCATCTGTTGAACAGCATTCTTTACAATTAACCAGTCACGTTATCAGCTTGAAGAAACATTGTACTGACATGTATAATAAATCTTGAGTCTGTCTGCAAAAAAAACTGCGTTCCCCAATATTTCTGGCATGTTACTTATGTCCTCCTTTGTGAACACTGACCAAAGTATGAATTTAATCCCCGCAAGCTTGCTCTCATACTCTACTTTCTCTTTCATAATCAATCCCCTTGTCCTCCTTTACTGAATTCTAAACTGCTCCCACTCCTCTGATGTTACTTTTTTCAGACCAATCTGTATGCCACTTCCTTGGTCCTAATGATATCTCTAATTTTCTTTGTAAGCCATGGTTTGGCCACCTTTCCTGTTTTAACTTTGTGCCAAATAGAAATGAACAAATATTGCAGTTCACCCATGAGCTCCTTGAATGTTTGCTATTGTCATTTCTTTAAGTAACATTCCCAAATCTATTACAGCCAATGCATATCTCATATTTCGTCTATTTATATTCAGAACTCAGTCGCAGAATCAACTATGTCATTCTTCATCTTGATGAGGAAGTCTATCACATTATGATTGCTCATCCCCAAAGGGTCTTGCACAACTAGAATGCCAATTTTTCCTTTCTCATTATACAATTCCCAGACTAGGATGACTCTTGTTCTCTGAAATACAACAAAGAACTCCAGATCTGAAACAAAAACAGAAATGTCTGGAGAAACTGAGCAGGTCTGGCACTGTCCATGGAGAGAAAGCAAAATTAATGTTCCAAGTACAATGACCTTTCTTTAGAACTCATTGTGATCCAGTCCTGAAGGAGGGTCACTGGACTTGAAATGTTATTTGTGCTTTTTCTCCACAGATGCTCCCTGGCCTGTTCTCTAGTTAGTTTCTCAATGTATTGATCCAGAAAACCATTCCATATACACTTCAAGAGTTCCTCCTCCATGATGTTGCTATTCATTTGATTTTCCCAATTTAGATGCAGAATTAAATCACCCATAATTTCAGAGTTTAAAAAAATCACACACTGCTCACGAAGCAGCAGTGCTCCGAAAGCCAGTGCTTCCAATTAAACCTGTTGGACTATAACCTGGCCTTGTGTGATTTTTAACTTTGTACACCCCAGTCCAATACTGGCACCTCCAAATCATAATTTCAGATGTTCCTTTATTATTTGTATCTCGAATTTCCTATTTAATGCCATTGCCAACATCATCCCTACAGGTTGGGGGTCTATTTAAAGCCCCCACTTATGCTTTTTGCCTCTTGGTGTTTCTCAGTGCAACCAATATAGATTTCACATCATCAGAGCTAATATTCTTTCTGAATGTTGCGTTAATTTTATTCTTTAACAAGCAACGTAACGCCATTGCTATTTCCTTTTTGTCTGTCATTCCTAAATAATGAAGAAAACCCAGAATATACTGAAATCACTCTTGAGGCATCCTTGACCCTAACACCAAGGAGGCAACATACTGTCCTAGAGTCTTGCTTGTGGCTACAGAGATGTCTGTCTAATCCCCTTACAATTGATGTGGATGTCACTGGCTAGGCCAGCATTTATTGTCATCCCTATTTGCATAGAGGGCAGTTAACAGTCAACCACCTTGCTCTGGCTCTGAAATTACATGTAGGCCAGACCAGATAAGGGTGGCAGATTTTCTTCCCTGAAGGACATTTGTGAGCCAGGTGGTATTTTTCCTGACAATTGGCAGTGGTTTCACACAACAACAAAGAAGAACAAAGAACAATACAGCACAAGAACAGGCCCTTTGGCCCTCAAAGCCTGTGCCAACACATTTTGTCCTTCCATATTAAAACTGTTTTTACTTGCTGGATCTGTAACCCACTATTCCCTTTCTATACATTTGGTCTTACATCTAGTCTTCCCTCCCTCAAACCTGAAGTAAAATTCAGTTACGTTATGGTTGCTGATACCTGGGAGTACATTCACTATGAGATCATTAATTAACAATATTTCATTGTACATTACCAGATCTAGAATAGATGCTCTTTGGCTGGCACCGGACTTCTAATCTATAAATCTAGACTAATGCTCCAGGTACATAAGTTGAAATCCCTCAGCAACACGTGGAATTTCAATTCAGTGAATAAATCTGGAATATAAAGTTGGTTTCAATAACGGTGTCCATGACAACTATCATCAATTGATGTAAAAACCCATCTGGTTCACTAATGTCCTCCAGGGAAAGAAATCTGCCCACATGTGTCTCCAGACCTCCAATAATGTGGTTGACTCTTAACTGCTCCCTGTAACAGTCAAGCAAGTCACTCAGTTCAAATGCAATTAGGAATGGGCAACAAATGCTGGTCTTACCAGTGAAGAATGAGGGGGGAAGTACTGAAGTCTATAAAATTTTAACAGGACTAGACAGGGTAAATGCAGGAAGGATGTTCCAGATGCCTAGGGAGTCCAGAACTGTGAGCAAAATTTAATGGTACTGGCTAAGACTAAGAAGAGGAAAAACTTCTACTTCAAGAGAGTTCTGAGCCTGTGAAATTTTCTGCCTCAGAAAGGCCAAAATATTTGGTACCCATTATTGACAATCACTGACCACCAGTGTCCAAAGCTGACCGCCAGTGACCATCACTGACAATTACTAACCCTTACTAACCATTACAGACCCTCACTGAACAGCACTGACCATTACAGACCGTCACTGACCATTCCAGACCGTCACTGACCACCACAGACCATTACAGGCCATCACTCAATCTCACTGACCATTACCTGCACAGATCTCCTCCCAAAGGTTTCCCTGCACTCGCTGACCGATGAGCTTGGCCATTGTTACTAGGAGACAGGCAGGAAGTGAGGGGTGAAGGGTGAAAGGGTGATTCCGGAGTCGGGGTCAGAAGGCCCAGGCTCCGAGCGGGAAGCGGGAGTTTTCCTCACGGTGTGTGGCGGCTCGTTCAGAGATAGAGGCACGGAGAGAGAGTGAGGTGAGAGGCCCGGGGAAAGGCCGCTGGCGGCTCGGCTCGGCTCCCCCCGAGCTCGGGGTTTACTTTGAGAACCAGCGGCGGGCAGGAGGCCGCGTGTGACGGAAGGGAATTACCAGGAGAGCGCTGTCTCGGTGTGTGCTCTACTCACTGTCACCCAATATCTCAGAGCGGAGATGGCAGGCTGACCTGCAGTTAGAAAGCACCTTTCCCAGACATTGGAGGGCTCTGTTAATGAACCAGGAGTTTTATTCTACGGCATGCAGATATTAAGAAGGAGATGGTGTCTTGAAAAACATTGAGGTAGATTAGTCAGTGGGGCCTGATAAAAGGTCCAGCTGCATATGTAGAGATTCCAATTTTTTACAGAAATTTCTGTTCTTGTTCCTGATGGGACCCATCCTGGGATACTGTGGGAGGAGATTGCTGGGGCCTCGACAGAGATCTTTAATACTAAATTTAAAGTTTCATGGAAAATTTGATAGATTAATAAAAATCAACAATGTTTTTCATTCTTAGACTGGTTGTTCATCAGTATGAAAATAATGATCAGATCCACTTACCCCCCCCCCCCCCCCCCCCCGACCAATCCAACAGTTTAAGTTAATCATTTCTGTTTTGAACTTGATTTCTTGTGAAACAAAAGACCTGTACACTAGCATAACAGTTATGTTCTTGTATGTAATAATTTGTGACCTCTTGTACAAACTGCCAAGGCTCATTTTATTTTTATATGTAACTTTATTCTTTATGTTATGCAAAACCACTCTGATAGCAAATGTGAAATTGAGGGTGTGGAAATTATTCTGTGAGTTGATGTTTTGCATGGTGGCAGAATTCAGGTTTATTTGTAAAATGTATTTGTAAGCTATGCAGAGATGGGTTAAATTATTTTGTTACTTCTATCATTTGCATATCATGATGACCCTTTAATATTGTCACTAAATGAGTAATCCTGACACCCAGATAATAAGTCTAATAAGACATGGGAGCAGAGGTACATAGTTCAGCTGCTTGCCATTCAGGAAGATTATGGCTGATCTGATAAGCTTCAACTCCCTGATGAAGAGAGTTTTGATGAATAATCACTAGACTCAACATTGACTCCCCATGGATTCTGCCAGACCTGCTGAGTTTCACTAGCAATTTCTGTTTTTGTTTCAGAACCCCAACATCTGTGGTTGTTTGTTTTATTGTAGTTGAAGACTAGTATTTGGGGAGGAAGAGGTAAATTTTCACTCAGCACTTCTGGCCGATGGTGGATGCAAATATTTAATCCTTGTCTTTTGCACTGATGTGGAAAAATGTTGGAACAGAACTATGTCATTCAGGACATTGAGTCTGCCATTCAATGAGATCAAAGCTGATCTCATAACCTCAAACTCCACTTTCCTGCCGTTTCCCCATATACCTTGATTCCCTTACTGATTAAAAACTGTCTATCTCAGCCTTGAATATACTTAATGACCCAGCCTTGACAACCCTCTGTGATAAAGACTGCCATTGATTTACTACCCACTAAGAGAAGATATTCCTCCTCATCTCTGTCTTAAATGGGTGATCCCTTATTCTGAGATAATGCTGTCTGGTTCTAGACTTTAGCAACCTTTCCACATCCACCCTGTCAAGTCCTCTAAGACTTTTGTATATTTCAATAAGGCCTTCTCTCATTTTTCTAAATTCTAAAGCGTACAGGCCCAATCTACTTAACCTCACCTCATAAGATATTCCTTCCATATCTTGTATCAGCCTAGTGAGTGTACATCACAACAGGGAATGATGTCACCAACTCAAGGAAACCTAAACACTTAAATAAAACGCGGGCCATACCACCAGTGCTTCACCGGAGGCTCACTGATGATGTTACCTAGTATGGTGTCGAACCATCTGAAAACAAACCTTCCAGCTCAGTAAGCAAACTTGCATCCAGAACCTCAACCTGAGCTACAAATCTTCTCAAACATCGCTAACCATTCAACCTGTTCTTCAGTTTTTGTTCGATTTGCATTCTGTTATGATTTGTTGCCCAATCTTTCACTTGCTTGAATTTATACTTTAACTGTGCTAAACACTAACTCTCAGTTTGACATTCTTTGGCATATTTGAAAGCTTTAAACTAATTTTCTCTGCATAAACCTGCATTTGAACAGAGCCCAAAATTTCCCTAACTTCCAGATTTTGAGATCAAGAACCGATTTCTTCACTCTTATTTTCTTTGTTAGACTATGTTGCAAAAGCCAAATCACAATTAGTTCTCTCAGATACTCATCATCTTTGTTTCTTTAACTTTTAATACAGAACACTTTTTTTGTTATTAACATTTCCTTGAGTGAAAATGCAATAATTATATAACATTCAGAAAAATCTGATTATCCACACTCTGCTTCCAAACCAACCAGTGATTTGTTTAACTGAAATTGGACTGAATGGATTATTTTAAATATGTGTGCTCTCAGGAACAGGAAAAACAAGGAAAATTCTTGGTCTTTTTAAAATATAATTTTATTTTAAATAATATCCATAGCTTTTCAAGCCCTCAGCTGGAACCAATATGACTGGCTGTCTACTGACTCATTACCTGTTCAGCATCAAATCACCTTTCTTTTCACAGAATGCTGAGTTGATGCTTCAGAACAAAGTGCTTAGCTGCGTACAAGATTGTCAGTCATAACAGTATGTAGAAAAACTTCTGTGTAAAGAATAGAGTTGATGCAAAGGGGAGATGGGAAAATTAGGACCATAGGTGTTTAATAAAAAATATAGTACTGTGGATTCCAGAGAAATTAACAGCAGTTCTGAAGCAGAATCATATCGGACTAGAAACATTGAGCTCAGTTTCTCTCTTCACAGAAGCTGCTAGATCTGTAAATGCTTCTTCAGTACTTCATTTCCATTCCACATCTATGTTTTGTATTTTTGTATTGTATTTTTATTTGCTATCTCCATCCAGATTTGTATGATGGTTTCACAGAATATGTAAAATTGATAATTTGATACTGTAATAACTTGGCAGCTGGCATCTGTTGTGGACAAAAATCATCTAAACTTGGTATGCCAGGTATGTACGATAATTACAGTAAATTGTTGTGTATCATTTTGTGTGAAAATGTAAAAATGTTTGTGCTATAAAGTACAAATATTAGATGCTTAGTAAAGTATATTGAACTGAATGAGCACAGCAATATAGTTTAACCATCGATTTTAGTTTGGAAAGGTCTGTTATTACTTGATGTTTTTATGGATATGTAGAAATATGCAACACAAGGCATTCGGCCCCAAGGTCTGTGTTGGTTCTTTGAGTGCCATGGAATTATTCTTGCTCACCTACTCTTTCCCTATGAGCCTTTTTCATTTTCAACTTCATATTTAAATTAGCTTTCTCAGTTAGTATTTGTGTCTGCTTTGTTCATTTTCAGGTGGTATATCCATTTGTTTAACTTGTTTTAGTTTCTTGTCACATAAATTATTTGGATGCGAGCATAAGAGGTACAGTTAGTAAGTTTGCAGATGACACCAAAATTGGAGGTATAATGGACAGCGAAGAGGGTTACCTCAGATTGCAACAGGATCTGGACCAGATGGGCCAATGGGCTGAGAAGTGGCAGATGGAGTTTAATTCAGATAAATGCGAGATGCTGCATTTTGGGAAAGCAAATCTTAGCAAGACTTGTACACTTAATGGTAAGGGCCTAGGGAGTGTTGCTGAACAAAGAGACCTTGGAGTGCAGGTTCACAGCTCCTTGAAAGTGGAGTCGCAGGTAGATAGGATAGTGAAGAAGGCGTTTGGTATGCTTTCTTTTATTAGTCAGAGTATTGAGTACAGGAGTTGGGACGTTATGTTGTGGCTTTACAGGACATTGGTTAGGCCACTGTTGGAATATTGCGTGCAATTCTGGTCTCCTTCCTATCAGAAAGATGTTGTGAAACTTGAAAGGGTTCAGAAAAGATTTACAAAGATGTTGCTAGGGTTGGAGGATTTGAGCTATAGGGAGAAGCTTAACAGGCTGGGGCGTCGGTGGCTGAGGGGTGACCTTATAGAGGGGCATGAATAGTGTAAATAGGCAAAGTCTTTTCCCTGGGGTCGGGGAGTCCAGAACTAAAGGGCATAGGTTTAGGGTGAGAGAGGAAAGACATAAAAGAGACCTAAGGGGTAACTTTTTAAACACAGAGGGTGGTGTGGGTATGGAATGAGCTGCCAGAGGATGTGGTGGAGGCTGGTACAATTGCAATATTTAAGAGGCATTTGGATGGATATATGAATAGGAAGGGTTTGGAGGGATATGGGCCAGGTGGGATATGGGCCAGGTGCTGGCAGCTGGGACTAGATGGGGTTGGGATATCTGGTCAGTATGGACGGGTTGTTTCCATGCTGTACATCTCTATGACTCTATAACTAAGTACAGTGGAAAGCTTTATTTGCGAGCAGTGCAGGCAGGTCATAGTATGTAAGGACATATCATAGGGTGTAAAAGATTTGGGCAGACTGAGGCGCGCAGGACATGCACAAGGCAAGATCAACATTTTTGAAGATAGATAGTCCATTCGTCAGTCTAATAATGGCAGGGTTCTTCAACCTGCTGGTGCACGTGTTCAAGCTTCTATATCTTCTGCCTGACGGAAGTGGTTGTAGGACAGCATTACTGGAGTGGGATGCAAGTGAGGACTGCAGATGCTGGACAATCAGAGTCAAAAACTGTGGTACAGGTAGCCCCAGCTATCCGAAAGCAGAGCGTTCCCAGGAAACCTTCGCAAGCCAAAAATGGTGTAAAGCGAAGGTGCATGACTTATATGGGAAATAGTATCACCATTTTTTGTAAGAGTGAAAATCCTCTTTGGATTTGCGAAAACTGGTACTAATGTAACTTCCATAAAACCGAAATTGCGTAAAGTGAACGATCGAAAACCTGTACTGGAAAAGCACTGCAGGTCAGACAGCATCTGAGAAGCAGGAGAGTTGACATTTTGGCCATAAGCCCTTCATCAGGAATGTGGGAAGGGAAGGGGGCTAAGAGATAAATAGGGTGGGAGTGGGGTTGGGGGGTGAAGTAGTTGGGAAGGTGGATGCAGATAAAGGTGATTGTGATAGGTCGGTGGAGAGGGTGGAGCAGCTAGGTGGGAAGGAAGATGGACAGGTCAAGAGAGTGCTGCCGAGTTGGAGGGTTGGACCTGGAATGAGGTGGAGGAGGAGAGGTTTGGAAACTAGTGAAGTCAACATTTATGCTGTGTGTTTAAAGGGTCCCAAGGTGGAAGATGAGCTATTCTTCCTCCAGTAGTTGGGTGACTTTGATTTGGCAGTGCAAGAGGCCCAGAACTTGCATTTCTTTGGTGGAGTGGGAAGGGGAGTTGAAGTGGTTGGCTGCAGGGCAGTGGGGTTGTTTGGTGTGTCTGTGCAACAGATGTTCCCTATAACACTCTGCAAGTTGACGTTCTGCCTGCCTGATGTAGAGGAGACCACATCAGAGCAATGGATACATTAGATGAGGTAGGTGGATGTGCAAGGAAATCTCTGTCAGATGTGAAAAGATTGACGGATGTGAGGGGGGAGGTGTGAGTGCATGATCTGTTTTGTCCACTTTCTTGCTCTGTTTCACTTTGTATTCCATTACATTGTTTAGGCCTCGCAGTAGGCGGCAAATGTCTGTATGGTTGGTTTGGGCCTTTAACTTGGTCTGGTACTGCCTCTTGACATCTCTGATGGCTTTGCGGAGGTTGTATCTGAATTTTCTGTGTAGGTCTGGGTTGTCTGACTTGAATACTGTGTGTCTGCTCTTCAGTAGGGAGTGGATTTCCTGCTCATCCAAGGTTTCCGGTTGGGGAACACCTGGATTGCCACCTTTGACCCGCAGTCCTCCATGCATTTGCTAATGAAGTCCATGATGGTGTGGCGTACTTGTCTAGGTTTTCCGCTGAGTATTTGAATATGGTCCAGTCCACTAATTCCAAACAGTTCCGGAGACAGTCTTCCACTGCCTTGGACCAGCATTGCATTTCTTTCTCTGAAGGATCCTCTCATTTCAGCCTATGCTTATAAGTTGGGGTTCCACTGGACCTTAAGACTAGGCGTAGATGTAGTCCATTCTATCCATTTAGTCTATGTCATTCAGTAAGGTCATGGCAGATCTGATGATCTTCAACTCCACTTTCCTGCCTCTTCCCCACAATCTTTAATTCCCTTTCTGATTAAAATCTGTCTATCTCAGCTTTGAATATACTTAATGACCCAGTCTCATCAGCCCTTATAGGTAAAAATTCCCATCAATTCACTGTCCTCTGAGAAAAGATATTCCCCTCAGTCCTAAATGTGCAGCCCCTTATTCTGCAATATGCCTTCTGTTCCTCCATTCCTGGTATCAGTCTAGTGAACCTTTCATTGGATACCCATAACTTTTCCAGTGTTTATTATGCATTAAAGGGATGTGGATGTCGCTGACTTGGCCAGCATTTATTGCCAATCCCTAATTGACCAGAGGGCAGTTAAGAATCAACTACATTGCTGTGGGTTTGTAGTGACATGTAGGTCTGATCAGGTAAAGATGGCAAATTTCCTTCCCTAAAGGACATTGAGGCAGAGGGCTTTTCCAACAATCGATAGTGGTTTCATGGTAATCATTAGACTCTTAATTCCCAACTTCTGTTGAATTTAAATTCCACTATTTGCCATGGGTGGATTCAAACCTGGGTCTTCAAATCATTACCTAGTCACTGAATGATTTGTCTAGTGATAATATCAGTAGGCTATCACTTCCCTAGGAGATTAATCATGGTTAGCTTATCCCCTTCCTAGAATCCTCCTTCCTCACTGGAATTTTTCTTTACTGTGAGCCCTGAACTGTTTACTTAAATATCATGCGTGACTTGAACTTTCACATAGATTAGGATAGTCAGATTGGCAGGGAAAGCGGCACGGTGGCACAGTGGTTAGCACTGCTGCCTCACAGCGCCAGAGACCCGGGTTCAATTCCCGCCTCAGGCGACTGACTGTGTGGAGTTTGCACGTTCTCCCCGTGTCTGCGTGGGTTTCCTCCGGGTGCTCCGGTTTCCTCCCACACTCCAAAGATGTGCAGGTCAGGTGAATTGGCCATGCTAAATTATCCGTAGTGTTAGGTAAGGGGTAGATGTAGGGGTATGGGTGGGTTACGCTTCGGCGGGGCGGCGTGGACTTGTTGGGCCGAAGGGCCTGTTTCCACTCTGTAAGTAATCTAATCTAATCTAATCTGCCATTTGTCCTCAACTGTCATTGCAGCTAACCACCTTTTCAAGTCTACTCCAGCCAGCTCTGTCCTCATTCATTTCTAATTACCCTTATTTAAGCTTCACAATTGTTTCCAACTCCATTTCTTCCCTCAAAACAGAATGCTAATTTCTATCACATTAAGGTTACTGTTTCCTAAGGGATCTTTTACTCTTTCATCATTTACTAAACCTGCCTCATCGCACATCACCAGATTCAAAATAGCCTGATCCCCTGTTAGATACACAACAGATTGGTCTAGGAAACTGTCCAAGCTACACTCGTGAGTTCTTCCTCACAGCTTTCCCTGCCAATCTGACTATCCCAATCTATGTGAAAGTTCAAGTCACGCATGATTAATGTAATTCATTAACTTTTTTAAAAGATGTGCTTTATTTTTCCTCTGCATTATTTACCAATCACTTTCCATGTGTGACGTCTGGTTACCACTCCATCCTCCCTGTCAAGGGACAGTTTTTTTCCTACTCTATCAAAGCGCCTTTTGAGCACCTGTAGTAAATCTCTTTTATTCCTCTGCTCTACCAACAGCAATGCCAGTTTCATTCGTCGCTCCATTTAAGCGAGATCCTTCATAGGAACAGAAGTAGACCATTCAGCCCTTCGAGCCTATTCTGCCACTTAGTGAGTTCATAGCTGATCTGTGGCCTGTCTCCACACACTGCCTTTGGCCTATATCCCTTAATATCTTTGTTCAACAAAAATTTCTACATCTCAGATTTAAAATTAACAACTGATCCAGCATCCACTGCTGGTTAGAGTCATAGAGATGTACAGCATGGAAACAGACCCTTCAGTCCAACCTGTCGATGCCGACCAGATATCCCAACCCAATCTAGTCCAACCTGCCAGCACCTGGTCCATATCCCTCCAAACCCTTCCTATTCATACACCCATCCAAATGCCTTTTAAATATTGCAATTGTACTAGCCTCCACCACGTCCTCTGGCAGCTCATTCCATACACGTACCACCCTCTGTGTGAGAAAGTTGCCCCTTAGGTCTCTTTTATATCTTTCCCCTCTCACCCTAAACCTATGCCCTCTAGTTCTGACTCCCCGACCCCAGGGAAAAGAGGAAAAGAGTTCCAAATATCTATCAGCCTTTGTGTAGAAGTGCTTCCTAGCATCACTACTGTCATTCTGTCAAATTTTCTTTAAACCTTTTCTGAAATTTTTACATCCATCTTGCAATGTGAATTCCAAATTTGCACGTTACTGCAATGAGGTTGAACCATTGCTTTATAAACTGTAATCTATGTGTCTGCTTCCAAAGCATAATCCTGTAAACATTTTTTAAAACCAGCTGCCTTGTTTTGTGTATGCGAGCCCTCCAGTTTCTGTCCGTTTTTAACATTGTGCCATTGATTTTTCAATTGGTGCCTATCCAATACTTCACAATTATTTTACTGTGATTTAAACAAAGAAAACTTGGGGTTTGACAACTGAATGTTTTTAATTTCCTTGAACAGCCAATAATGTAAGGTGTATTAATTAAGTAAAAAGTGTATCCAAAGCATGAAGTGATATTAGCTTGCTGTTGCTTCGATCAAATCTATTGAAGTTGTATTAGCTAATGATTCATGCATTTCCTATAAGTGCAAAACATTATGAAGGCAGCCTAGAGAAACTTATGGTCAATCTTTTCTGGAAAATTATGAAATTAAATATTTTAATAAAGCGAGTATTACTAATGAAATGAAACCTGTTGTGTTCTTTATAATGCATGTTGAATGGAGCTCAAAGGGTACGCGTGATCTTGGAAACCATGATGGTCTATGAAATATACATCCCTATACCTGAAACATTTGAGTTACTCTTGAACATAATACTGAATCTACAAATTACATATTTATTCAATATGCACCATAAATTAAATAATGTGATAGAAATATGTTTCCTACTCTTTTTAGAATGTTCAAAAATGGCATTGAAACAACTGAATCAAAATCTATAACTAGTAAAAAGCAAATTGAAGTAAACATCACTGTCGAGCAAAACAAAAGATATGATGGAAAGTGCAAATTTAAAAGCAAAAAAAAGAAAACTAAGAAGTCTGAAATGGAACAGATTCTGCTGGAAATAACTGATGTTGAAGTCTGCAGGAAACTAAAAATGAAGAAAAAGAAAAGAAAATCTACAAGGTCAAGTATTAGTGATGAGGAACAAGGCGCCAAGATTGACAGAAACATAGTAAAAGGTCATTCACAAGAGAGTGAAATTGATGAGGCCTCGTATCATTTAAAAAAGAAAAAGAAAAAGAAAAAAAAATTCAAAACAAATGAACATTCTGACCCTCAAAGTACATGTGAGAAAGGAACAAGTAATATCAGTGAGAATGACCAAAGCAGAGTTCAAGTTGAAAGTGACTGTAACATTAAGAAAAAGAAAAAAATAAATTTTGAAAATTCTGATGCGGAAGAGGGATTCACTAAAAGTAAGATGTCAAATAATACGGCAGACAAATTGGACAACACAGCAGAAGTGTCTTGTGTTGTTGAAGCCAAAAGTGTCAAGAGAAAGAAGAAAAAGAAACGCTCTCATTCTGAGGATTTTGACACATCTGAAAATGAAAAATCAACGAAGAAATGGCAAAGAGATATTAATGATAAGTTTAAAGCTGGGAATGACAAATCTAATCAAGAAGACAGAAAGAAACAAAAGGATGAACAAATTCTGGATACACTAGAGACAAAATGCACGAAAAAGAAAAAGAAACGAAAGCTACACGCTGAGGAATCAGAAGAAGTGCACAAAGGAGGAATGGCTAAGAAAAGAAAAGAAGTGGAACAAATAGAAAATAACATAGAATATATCTCAAAATCTCACAGAAAGAGAAAAATATCCACTGAAACTAAAGGAGAAGGAATTGAGACCAATCTGGACAAAACTAACAACATTTGTAAATTACATCACTCCTCTGAGACTGCAAAAGGGAAAAAACAAGAGACAACACTTAATGTTCTTGAAGACTCTGTAAAAATTAAAACGAAAACTAAAAGGAAGAAGAAAGATGTCTCATCTGTGATGCAGGTTTGTAAAGTAAGTCATAACTTCTGTGTTTAATTAACAAATGTAAAATATTATAGCATAAATTTATTTTAAATATGTTGTTGAGCCATGAAATTGTGACCAACCTGAACTTTGCCTCTTCTGGCTGGAAACATGCACAGTAATTTGTTTATCTTTAGTATATAAATATTTTGCACATAATTATATTTATAGATAATCAACGTAACTGCATTTTCTTTTCTCAGATAAAAGAGGAATTATGCGACAATGATGATTTACAGATTATGTCTGAAAAAAAAGGAAATGTGTTTGAAGTGACGATAGACAAGGTACAGAGATACATTGAATATCTGGTTTATAATAGACAGGTACTAAGTTGACAAGGACACAGACAGTCTGGTGGACTATATAGTCCTTTCTAAACTATACTAACCCAACAATAAAACTGTAAGAGCAGAAATTAGGCTCATTGAGTCTGCACAGCCATTGAATCATGGCTGTTGGTTTTTCAACTCCATTTTCCTGTTTTTTCCCTGTAATGTTTGATCACCTTAAATCAAGAATTTATCTTCTCTGTCTTAAATATACTCAATGACCTGGCCTCCACAGCCCTCTGTGGCAATAAATTCCACAGATCCACCACTCTCTGGCTAAAGAAGTTTCTCTTTATCTCTGTCCTGAAGGGTCTTGCCTTTATTCAGGCTGTTCCCTTGGGTCCTCGTCACACAGTCTGCTCTGTGCAGGCCGTTCAGTATGCTGTCAGTTTCATTTAGATTCCCCCCTCATCTTTCTAAGCTCCAATCAGTATAGTCCTAGAGTCCTCAAACATTCCTCATCCTTGAGATGAATTTTTGCTGTTTCTTCCGAATTACTCCCAGAAACTCCTGCCATTGCTAATTACTACCAGGAATGGATCTCAATTTGTTGAATCATAGCAACTGAGTTTAGGATGAAAAGTTTGTATAAAACGCCCAAGACTGACACACTTATGTCATCTTTAATTTGATACTGAGCATTCAGTAACTGTTGGACTTAGTAGCTGCCCTGACCAGGATTAGCAAATATGGCAGACAAAATGAAACAAGCTGAGTCCTTCCAAATCATGTTGGACCTGGTTAAGTAGTATCTAAGTCGTTGTGGTAGCTGGAGCAATTTTATGGATGAGCCTATTTTGGATTCGTTTATATGGAATCATTTACAGCACAAATAGAGGCTATTTAGCCTATTGCTCAGTGGAAGTCAGCATGGACTCAATCAGGTTACTTCCAGTCATCTGCTGCGTCCCCGTAGCCCTGCACCTTTCTTCCCTTTAAGCATCCGCCCAATTTCCTTTCAAAATCAATGTTTCCACTTCCAGTACCTTCATGGATAGTTCCAGATTTTTATAACTCAATGCTTTAAAAAGTTCTTCCTTCATTATCCCCTGTATCTCTTGTTACAATCTTAAATCTGTGACTCCCTATTCTTTGTTCCATCAGCTAATGGAATTTTTTTTTCCCTTTTATGTGCTATCAAATCTCCCCATTGCTCCAATCAGGTTTGTCCCAGCTGTTCCAACCTAATCTAATGTCTCAAATTCCTTTCCAATCTCTGGAACCAAACTGGTAAACCACCTCTTTCTCTTCTCAGGGAACTTCACATTTTTCAAAAAGTGCAGTCACCAGAACTGAGTATAAAACTCTTGCTGGCTTGAGGAGCCAGATTGGACTCTATGGGCCAAATGACTTAACAGAGCCTTCTAAATGTTCACCTTTTGTATCCTAAATATTTATTTTTGAAGCCCATGATCTGGTATGACCTAGATTCTGTCCTCAAACAGTGCTACCACTGTGCTGTTGCTGTCACTTAATCCTCTTGTTTTGCTGGTTGGTCCCTTTGTACAAAAGGGGTTGTAATGTTCACTGCTGTATTTCCTCAGCTTTTTATCTTCAGTTGTAATGGCAAAATTAGTTTAAAATATTTTTCCTGTAACACTTGGAATCTTTGAAGGTGCACAAATTGACGGAAAGCAAAAGGTGGAAATTGTTTCTGAAACATTGTACTGAACTGAACAGAAATTGAACCTTTTCTGTCACTTAAATAACTAAACTGAAAGAAAATAGCTATGTGACTATCTGAAAAGCTGTAGGGGATGGATTGTGTGATTTTTAACTGATGCTGATCAATAGGCAGTGGACAACTGCACAGTTAAAATTGCCTTTAAATTTACTATCCCAGATTCACAGCCAGCATTGTAGCCACTTTTACTTTTACTTTTACACAACTGTTGCTTAGCATCTGAGACAGTCAGTTACTTCATAAATACATTCAAATTGAAATTCAATGATGCCATTAATTTAGATTCCAGCCTAGTGGAAATACATTTGAAAAGCGACTAGAAATGTATTTAAAAGATTACCCTACTGAGGATGCAGCAATCATTCTCCACCTGAAGAAGCTTAAGTATTTAAGAAGTGCCATTCTTGCTTTATTGTTTTGGATAAAATCAGAGGAGGAAAAGAACCCCAACCTCCACAGGCCGGGGCTGTAGCTTACTGTAGACAGCAAGCTGTTTGCAGAAGTCTCTCTATTCAGCTCACAGTCAAGGGCAAAATATTTGCCCCAGAGTAAATATGTGCCAGTTAGTGTAAGTTCATAGCAAATTAAATCCTCTGTCAGAAGCCTGGGAAGGTGGTATGATTGACACACCAAGCTGACTTTGAGACCACTCATCCCTGACCCCGATTGTAGGAGAAGACAGCTCAACAAAGAGGCTCCTCCAACCTGATGATCTATGCAGCTGTGGCGATTTTTAATGTTAATTTTTAAAATTACTGATTAGGACCGAGATGGAGAGAGAGTACTTCCCAATGAGATCGCTAAAGGACCAGTGCTTCTCCAGAAAGGCTGTAGCTGACCTCCACAGCCTTCTGCATCGAGACTTGGTGAACCAAAGTGCCATCTTTTTTCAGTTGTCTGTATCTTATTTATTTTCCTTTCTTTGCTGAAATGTTTTTGTTTCCCACTTTTTAAAATGTATTCACAGGATTTGGGTGTCACTGGCTAGACCATCATTTATTGCCCATCCCTAGTTACTCAGAGGGCAGTTAAGTCAACAACATTGCTGAGAGTCTGAAGTCACATATAGGCTAGATCGAGTAAGGATGGTAGTTTCCTTCACTAAAGGACATTAGTGAACCAAATAGAGTCGCAGAGATGCACAGCATGGATCAGACCCTTCGGTCCAACTTGTCCATGCTGACCAGTTATCCCAACCCAATCCAGTCCCACCTGCCAGCACCCGGCCCATATCCCGTCAAAACCTGTTTGTTCTGACAATCGACAACCCTAATCCTATCACCTAGCCATCACTGGATTCTAAATTTTGGATTTTTGTTGAATTCAAAGTTCACCATCTATCATGGTGGGATTGTAACCTGGATCGCCAAAGCATTATCTGAGTCTTTGTATTAATAGCGATAATGGCATTAAACATTTACCTCCAGCTTTTGCATCACCATTTTTTCATTCAGGGTGTAGGAAAACTTAAGTCCTTCTATTTGTTACAGGTTCTGTTAGAATTTTGTATTTCATTTGGAAAAGATAGCTATATGTTTTACTTGCTCTGCATGGAGATGTTTAAGTAAAGCTATACTTGTGTCTTAATGATTTCCAAAAAGGAATATGCAATTTGTCACCCTAACATCTGTGCACTTTTGCATTGTAACTTCATAAACAAACTTTAAACGTTAATGTTGGAGCCCGAGTTTATTATCACAGAATTGTTATGATGTGGAATGAAGTCATTCCATCGATCAAGTCTGCTCCACTTCTGTTACCTAGAGCCAGTTTCCTGCCTTTTAACCATATCCCTGCACATCATTTCTTTCCAAATTGTTATCCAATGCCCCTTTTGAATGTCTCAGTTGAACCTGCCTCCTCCACATTTCCAGGTAGTATTCCAAACCCTAACTACTTGCTGAGTGAGTTTTTTCTTCCTTTCGAACACTACACTTAAAATCTATGAGGTAAAAACAATGACTGCAGATGCTGAAAACCAAATACTGGATTAGTGGTGCTGGAAGAGGGCTTTTGCCCGAAACGTCGATTTTGCTGCTCATTGGATGCTGCCTGAACTGCTGTGCTCTTCCAGCACCACTAATCCAGTACTTAAAATCTATGCCCTTTCCCTGTTTTCTCTTTTACAAGTGGGAGTAGCACTTCTCCATCTATCCAGCCCACTGACGATTATGAAAATGTCTGTTATCATTCTCTGCAAGGAAAACTGTCCTACATTCTTCAAAGTATTCTTATAACTAAAACTTTTCATTCCTGGAGTCATTCTTGTACGTTGCTTCTGCACTCTCCCCAATACATTCACATCCTTCCTATAATTGACATCTACAATGAGCTGAGATCTAACAAGTGTCTTGTACAAATTCAATGTCAGGGTCTTGCTCTTGTCTTCTTTTCCCCTATTAAAGCCAAGAGCACTGTATGTTTTGTTAACTTTTCTCTCCACCTGTCCTTCACCTTCAACAATCTGCACATATGCACCTAGCTCCCTCTGCTCCAGCATCCGTTGAGCATTGTACCTTTATTTTATATTGTATTTCAATGCTGTTCCGGCCAAAGTGCATCTCCTCACACTTGTCTGCATTGAATCTCATTTGTCACCTATCCACCCACTCCACCAACTTGTCAGTATTCTGTGCTGCATCATCTGCAAACTTTGAAATTGTCCCCTGCACACCAAGATCTAGATCATTAATATACATTAGGAAAATCAAGAGTTCTAATAGTGACCCTTGGGGAAGTCCACTATAAAACTTTCTGCAGCCAAAAGAAATCCACTGACCGTTACTGTCTGTTTCTTATCACCCAACCAGTTTTGTATACAAGTTGCTATTGTCCATTTTGTACCATGACTAATTTTCCTCTAAGGTAAAAACAATGACTGCAGATGCTGAAAACCAAATACTGGATTAGTGGTGCTGGAAGAGCACAGCAGTTCAGGCAGCATCCAACGAGCAGCGAGATCGACGTTCCTGATGAAGGACCTTTGCCCGAAACGTCGATTTCGCTGCTCGTTGGATGCTGCCTGAACTGCTGTGCTCTTCCAGCACCATTAATCCAGTAATTTTCCTCTAAGTCTGTTGCATGGCACTATATCAAATGCGTTCTTGAAATCCACATACAGCACATCAACAGCTTTACCCTCGTCAACCCTTTCTATTAGGAAGGCAGATTATTATTTGAATGGCTGTAAATTGAGATAGGAAAATGTTCAATGAGACCTGGGTGTCCTTGTGCAGCAGTCATTGAAAGTACAGTAGATGCTAAAGGGTGTACTAGAGCAGAGGGACCTGGGTGTGTATGTGCATGGATGCAACAGGCAGAGGGAGATGGTGGAGCAGAAATGTAAACAAATCATAGAAAGAATCATAGTTGTAGGAGATTTCAACTTTCCTAACATGAACTTGAATCGAGTAGCGTGAAAGGATCAGTCAGGGTAGAATTTTAAAGTGAATCCAAGAGAGCTTTATGTGCCAGTATATATAAGTGTGACTAGAGATGGGGCAGGGCCAGACCTAATCCTGGGAAATGAGGCCAGTCAACTGGATGAAGTTTCAGTGGGTGGGCATTTTGGGGATAGTGACCATAGTTTATAATTTCAGAGTCATTTATGGAAAGGGATAAGGCTAATGCAGAAACTGTCTAAACAGTTTCAATATCATTAGACAGGATCTGGCAAACATAAACTGGGAGCTCAGCTTGCAAATAAGTCTATGTTTGGAAAGTTAGAGTATTTTAAAAGTAGCACAGTGCAAATTTAGTCTGTTCTTCTAAGACTGAAAACCAAAGGCAGCAAGTCCAAGGAACCTTGGATGTCAAGGGTTATTGAGACTTTGGTAAAGAAAAGGAGGAAGCAAATGGCAGATAAAATACAATAAAAATAGGGGAGGCCCTTCAAAAGAATAGAGAGTGTACGGAGTTGTTTAAAAAGGAAATTAGGTGGGCAGAGAGGCCACAAAATGTCTTTGGTAGATGGGCTCCAGGAAAACCCCATGGCATTTTGTAGGTATATTGAGAGTAAGGAAAGGGTGGGGCCTATTAGAGACCAAAGGGGTACCCAGTACATGGAGCCACTGGATATAGTGAGGCCTTAAAATGTGTCTGATTTCATAAAGGAGAATGACATCGTAGCTAGGATTTCAATTGCGATGATGAGGTTCTAGAAACCTTAACATTTAAAAGCGGTAGGTGTTAGACTGTTTAAATAGACATAAAGTGCATAAATCCATAAGACCTGATGAGACGTATCCCAGGCTGCTGTGGGAGGCAAGGGAGGAGTTGGCTGGGGCCCTGGCGGAGATATTTAATACTTTGCTGGCTGCAAGTGAAGTGCCAGATGACTGAAGGATAGCTAATATGGTTCCTTTGTTCAAGAAAGTCTGTAGGGATAGGCCAAGTAATTACAGAGCAGTAAATCTGACATCAGCAGTAAGGGGATTATTGGAAAAAATTCTGAAGGATAGGATTAATCAATAGTTGGAAAGGCAGGGAAAGTCCGCACAGTTTTATTAGAGGGCGATCATGTCTGACTAATTGAGTCTTTTTTCCTAAAAGGTAACGATATATTGATGAGGGTAGTGCAGTTGATGTGGTTTACATGGACTTCAATAAGGCCTTTGACAAGGTCCCACATGGAAGGCTGGCTCATAAGGTAAGAGCCCATGGGATTCAAGGCAAGTTGGCAAATTCGTTTCAAAACTGTGTAACAAATAGGAGGCAAAGAGTGATGTTTGATGGTTGTTTTGTAATTGAAAGCTTGTGACCACAGGGTACAGTGCTAGAACCCTGGCAGTTTGTTATTTACATTAACTAGATATGAATGTAGAAGGTATATTCAATATGTTTGCAGATGATATGAAAATTGCTGTTGATGGTGAGGAGGATGGTCTCGAGAGTACAGTCTGATGTTGATCACCTGGTAATTTGGGCAGAGCAATGGCAGATTGTAATCCTGGTAAGTGCAAGGTGATGCACTTTGGGAGGTCTAATGAGGGAAGGATATACAGAATGAATGGTAGGTTTCTGGGGAGGAACAAAGGGATCTTGGTGTAAAAGTCCACAGATCCCTGAAGGTATCAGTGCAGGTAGACAGGGTGGGGAAGAAGGCATATGGGTTGCTTGCCTTCATTAGCTGGGGCATAGACTATAGGACCATGGAAATCTTGCTACAACTTTATAAAAGATTGGTTAGCCACAGGAAGTTCTGGTTACTACATTATTGGAAGGATGTGATTGCACTGGAGAGGATGCAGAGGAGATTCACCAGAATGTTGCCTAGGATGGAAAGTCTCAGTTTTGAGGATAGGCTTGGTTTGTTTAACTCAGAGCAGAACAGGCTGGGGGTTGTGAGGGGTTCTGATTGAGGTGTCTGAAATTATGAGAGGCAAAGACAGGGTAGATGTGAGAATGTCTTCCCCATGACAGACATGTTTAAGACCAGAGGGCATAAGTTTAAGGTGAGGAGCAAGTGGTTTAGAGAAAATCCTGAGGAAAGACATTTTCACCCATAGGATAGTAGAAATAGGGAATGTGCTGCCTGGGATGGTGGTGGAGGCAGGTATCCTCACAACCTTGAAGAAGCATTTGGTGAGTATTTAAAATGTCAGGGTATAGTAGGCTATGGGCCCAATGCAGGTCAGTGGGCTCAGTGTAGTTTGGTGTGCATGGTGGGCTGAAAGGACTGTTTCCAAATTCTGTATGACTATGACTAAATCTGTGCCGAATAAACCCACATGTTTCCATGTGGTTACCAATTTGATCCTGAGTAATTGTTTCTATTATCACACTATATCGACACAGGCAGCACACTTCAGGACTGTGTGAATAATGAATACTGTATATTATAAAACTTTGTAAGATTTTGTTTTAAATTTTATTTATTTAGGCTAGGCGACAAGCTTTGCAAGAAGAGATTGACAAATTATCTGGCAAAACTGGCACTTCAGAAACTAAAGCTTCTCCAGAAATCAAACCAAGAGTAAGACTTTTTATGACTAACATTTATGTCTAGTGGATGAGATCCTTATGGAAATCAGTATCACTGGGTGTTTATGCAAGGCGTATGATAGGCTGTGCAATCCAGTTTTAAAGTGCAAGTTAGATAAGTTGATTCAAGGAGCTTACAAAAGACACTGAAATCCGCACCTTTGCTTTTAAAGGTTTATACTAAAATCGTATTGCCTGATATTTCTTACCTGTAATAATGAATTGAGTATGCTGATGTATAAGAACTGAAGCAGTTTGTTTTTTATTTATTCTTTCATGGGATGTGGGTGTCTCTAGAAAGGCCAATATTTACTGCCCATCCATCCCTAACTGCCCTTGAACTGATTGGCTTGCTAATTGTTTGGCTATTTCAGAGGGCAGTTAAGAGTCAATTACATCAGTATGGGTCTAGAGTCTTGCTAGAAATGTAGACATGGAGAATGCATTTGTTCCAACTCAACACAGTAGGTGGCAGGTATTCACTAGTTCATTTTTCAGGGCAATGCCTTAACCAATCAGAATCAACCTACCTGGTTTAAAGTTTAAACAGTTAACTGTCAATCATCTTTAACTGACAACACCTCTACCAATCAGAGTCTGCTTAGCAACCAATCCGTACCCTTCTCTCATAGTATAAATGGTATTCTTGCAAATTGTCTTGATGTGTGCAAGATGAAAAACTTCTAATAAAATGTCTTTTATAATTGATACTCAAATCCTGATTAATTGTTACTTTGCAAAATAGAAAATGTTCATGAGTCTAACCTTTGAATTTAAAACAGATAATATCAACTCCCTGATCTTTTAAAAAGGGCCAATAAATCCACTGTGATGTTGACCACGAAGTGACAATTGCGCAATGCTTGTGGAGACAAAGTTCCAGTCTCCACATCAGAAATCCCTTCTATTTTATACTGAATGGCACTAATACTGACCTCAATAGTTTAGACTTTGAACAAACCCAGCAACTCAAAACTGGGCATCCATGAAGTGCTTTGGGTATCAACCACAATCTGTAACCTCTTGATCTGGCCCCTACTGTACCATTAACATCAAGCAAGGGGATCAACGTTGGTTTGATGAATAGTGCATTCCAGGAGCAGGTCCAGGTAAAATTGAGGTGTAAACTTAGTAAAGCTACAGCATAGAACTACAAGCATGCAATAATCAGCACTATGTGCAAAGTTAGAGATAGAGTACGTTGAATGTGGAAATGAAACCAATGTTCATGCAGGAGCAGCAGGCGATACTTCAGGGTCTTCAATGAATGAGAACGAGGTGAGGGAGAGGCTTCCGTAGGAATGGAATAATGAATGTTCCACATATCCTATCCAGAGGCAGACATAACTAGTTGCCATATGGGTGCCCATAGTAAAAGCTCTAACTTGGAGGGAGTAGACTTGAGTGAGGGGGAAAAAGCTCAGCCAGGCAGAGGAGGGTGGTGAAGCTTGGAGATGATTTGACAGAGAGAGGAGAACTCTGGGAGTGTCCAGCTGGGAGACTGAGGACTAGAGAGATTGAATATTCATAATGAAGAAGAAGTGGTTTTGACCTAGAAGCTACAAACTGAAAAAATGATGGAGAGCATCGGAAAAGTCATCAAGTAAACAAAATGCTGAAGAAACTCAGCAGCTCAGGCAATGTATGTGGAGAGAGAAACAGAGTTAACATTTGAAGTCCTATGACAGTAGGAGGTCCCATTTCAAATTCCAATATCAACAGCGATTTTCTTTCCGGAGAATCGTGTATGGAGTCAAGAAGAAACTGAGCATATGGAGAACACATAGCCTTCGAATCAGGAGAAATAAGTTCATTGGGGCAAGAACGGTCTGAAACTAAGGTTGTATTTCCTGGGATAGAAAATGAAGGAGTGATTTAATTGAGGTTTTCAGATTATTCAGGAGAGCAGAGTTCCCCTCTCTTCACCCTATTTCTCCTGGTTTGAGAGTCTAGGACCAGGCCATAGTCTAAAAGAAAAATTAGCTGGATTTTTCAGGAGTGAAATTAGGAAAGACTTCTACCACCCCGTGTGTATAGAAGTTTAGAAAGCTCTTCTGAAAATTGTAATGGATGTTGAATCAGTTTGGGGGACGGCATGTTGGCACTGCTGCCTCTCATGCCAAGGACCCAGCTTTAATTCCAGCCTCTGGCGACTGTGTGGAGTTTGCACATTCTCCCCATGTCTGCTTGGGTTTCCTCCCACAATCCATAGATGTACAGGTTAGGTGCATTAGCCATGTTAAGTTGCCCATAGTGTTCAGGAATGTGTAGGTTAGGTGTATTAGTCCTGGGTAAATATAGGATAATAGGGTAGGAGAATGGGTCTGGGTATGTTGCTCTTCGGAGGGTTGGTGTGGATTTGTTGGGCTGAAGGGCCTATTTCCACACTATTGGGACTTTATGTAGTGTCCAGTATCTTCAGCTGTGACTTGATATCACACAGTGAATCAAATTAGTTGAAGACTAGAAACAAAAACAGAAGTTGTTGGAGAAACTCATCAGATCTGGCAGCATCTGTGGAAAGAATGCAAAGTTAACATTTTGAGTCCACTGATTCTTCTGAAGTTGTCAGAGCTGCTGAGTTTTGCCAATAATTTCTGTTTTAGTTTCAGATCTCCAGCATCTAAGGTTCTTTGATTTGTTATGGTTGAAGCTGAGTATCTGTGTTACTGGAATCTCTACAGGAGACAGGAGTAAATCTTCACTCAGCACTTCTGGCTGAAGGTGTATGCAAATACTTTAGCTTTGTCTTTTGCACTGATGTGGAAAAATGTAGGAGCAGAAGTATGCTATTCATCGAGATCATAGTTAATCTGAAAACCCTCAACTCCACTTTCCTGTCTTTTCACCATGCACCTTGAATCCCTAACTGAGGAAAAATTTGTCTCATACTTGGATATACTTAATGGCCCAGTCTCATAAAGAATTCCACAAATTCACTATCCTTAGAAGAAATCCCTCCTCATTCCTGTCTTAAATGAGCACATCTTTATTCTGCAGTTATGTCCACTGACCCTAGACTGTTCCACCAGCGGCAACAACTTTTCTGCTTCTACCCTGTCAAACCCTGAAAAATCTTGTGTTTTGATAAGATCACTCTTAATTCTTGTAAACTCTAATGATATAAGCCCAACCAAATCAACCACTTTTCATTAGAAAATCCTTTCACACCTGGTCACCCTTCTCTGGATTGCCTCCAATGCCAGTACATCGTTCCCTAGTGGAGCGAAACTGCTCACAGTATTCCAGCTGTGGCCAAGCTAGTGACCAGGATAGGGAAATTTGTGGAGCTTCTACTTCCAGTGAGTTGTGTAATTGTTTTCCACTATTCATGACTAGATGAGACAAGACTGCAGACCTTCAATATGATCCACTGGGTGTGGGATTACTTAGCCTTGTTTATTACATGCAGAATCCTCTATTTGACATGCAAGTAGTCCTTTGTGGCTTCACTGAGTTGACACCTCATTTTTAGCTATGTCTGCTGCTGGCATGACCCTCCTACACTCTTCTTTGAACTAGGGTTAATCCCTGCCTTTATGGCCGTGGTACAGTATGGTATTTTCTGGGCAATATGGTTGCAAATAATTCTGTGCTGGTGGCCCACAGCACCTTGTGGAGCCCAGTTTTTAATTGCTAGATCTGTTCAAAATCTATGCTTTCAGGCCACCTTGTCATGGATGTATCCAGCATCGTGTGTTATGGAGCTGCATTCATCCATGCAAGAGGGGAGTATTCCGTCACTCACCTGATTGGTGTTTTATTCAAAGTCACACAACACCAGGTTATAGTCCAACAGGTTTATTTGCAATCACAAGCTTTTGGAGAGCTGCCCCTTCGTCAGGTGAAGGTGATTCAACCAGGCTCTGAAAGCTTGTGATTTCAAATAAACCTATTGGACTATAACCTGGTGTCATGTGACTTCTGACCTTGTCTACTCCTGTCCAATACCGGCACCTCCACATCGTTTTTTTGTTGATGGACAGGTTTTGGGGAGACAGATGGTGAGTTATTTGCCATATGGCAGTATTTACTTCAAAGTGGGATCAGTAAATTACTGCCCTGTTGATGCCTGAGCTGAAGCCAATCTGAAGTTAAATCCTCTGCTATATCCAGTGATGGACTGCTTTTAATAACACTACTATAATGTATATAGAACTCTAATTACCATTGAATTGGTTGGTCATGTGCCATTTGCTCTCTCAGCTTCAATTGCTGATTAGTTGAAAAGACCTTGAAGCAAGAAATTCTCAGTGGGTTTTTCCAAAACCAAAAAAAAATGCTGTCCCAAGACTGGACAGAACTAATTGGAATTCCTGCCAAACTCAACATCCTTACAACACATCGTCTGGTTTCACCTTGCAGTTGCTCTGACATTTCTGTTTTGCGTGGCAAGGATTACTACGTCATTCAAATGAGACTGAAACATTAAAATGTCACCAGTTTCTGTGGCCACAGAATGAGCAGTTTGATTCATTGCACTGTTGACCGTTTCAATAACAGCCTTCATGTGTTTTCTGTGTATTTGTCAATTAATATTGAAGATGATTTCTTAATATGCTCATGAAACCAAATCCTAAAGCCAACATGATTGGTTATTCTGGTATATTGCAGTCTTCAGTCCAACACCTTGAACTTCTTTTTCTCTCTAACTTTTATTTTCATATTTATTTTGCCCACTAGTGTACTGGCACACAATGGGACACAGCCACTTTTGAAAATACAGAGCAGAAAAACAAGTTTTTGAGACTAATGGGTGGGTTTAAGACCTCAAATCAGCCTCCGTCATCTGCAAGTAGCTCTGGAAAGCAAAATGTGGCACTTAATAAGGAAGAGGAACAAAACTTGAACAGGACACTGCAGAAGGAATTCGACAAAGCATTGAACCTTCGGCAGCATCGAGGAATTGGCCTGGGGTTCCAGCCTTTTTCAAATCCAGCTAACAAAATCTTTTTTATAGACAAGTATGCCTCAAAATCAACAAAGTTCAATTTCAATTAGACAAAAATGAACCAGTCTTGGTACGGGATTTACTTCAAGTAATGCGATGCTGTACACAGTTTCCTGCATTCCCTTTGTGTTTTGGAGTTACATGGTTCCATAAATGGAGCTGAATGAAACCTGCAGAGTTCAGCAATCTGCTTCGTCCTGATCCAAATCTGTCAGATTGTGATTCTTATCTGAACAGCAATTACTTCCAAAGTCAATAAAGCAGCAAGAATGCAGGCTCAGTGACACTTTCGGTCAGTTCAGTATTGGATTTCATGTTGAACAAAGAGCTGGACCTGTCCTGACTGACTGGACCAATTGCAGCTTGGCGCAGATTTATGTATATTTTTCCTGTGACTTTATTTTACCTTTGTTCCTGATCACTTAGAACTGTTCTGTGCATCCTCCTTAAATTAACAATATTTTTAGGACAATAAATGCAAAACTTTAAAAGCAGATGATCTCATTTATTGGAAGCAACTCTGGAAATTTTGCAGGTTTTTTTGTGAAAAGAGAAGAAAAAAGTTCAATGAATTAATGTCATTCAAAGGTAATTTTAAATGGATACCTGTTATCTAAGCTCCAAAGGGATTGAGTTTTAATAATTTAGGTTTTTGAAAAAAAAGTTTCTTCTATCCAATTGACAGCCTTTTTCTCTGATCATTTATAAAAAGAGACTCCAGCTAAGTAACTGGGCTCCATTCACCACTTTGCTGAAACAGTACTTTTTCAGTGTTATAAAGGGAGCCTCCATTACCTCCAATGCCTTATTGGCTCCCTGTGTTCTGAATGTCACTTGTTTCAGATGATAGTTCAGAAATCATTTTGCATGAGCATATGGTTGACACGTATTGCAGACTATGATGGAGCTGTTGACACTCATCAACAAAATGCTAAGTCTTTCATCCGCAACTTGCTTTCTGTGCATCCTGGGGTTTAGCAGTGTTCCTTCTGAATCGATAGTATTACCAGCCCAGATTTGGCCCACACCCTGGAATTCAGCTGAAGGCTTCGTAGTGGGTCAAAGTTGCTCATGAATTTTCAATTGGATTAACAGTTCGATGTTCAAAATTCCAATCTTGGAGAAACTGCAGGTTCTTGTGCAGACTGGACAGTAACCAATTTTAAACAGAGCATTTTCATCACTGCTGCTTTGTTCCTCCATTTCTGAAGGTATACATTGCACTGGTTTGTGCCAAATATTGATTAAACATTATGGGCGGCACGGTGGCACAGTGGTTAGCACTGCTGCCTCACAGCGCCAGAGACCCGGGTTCAATTCCCGCCTCAGGCGACTCTCTGTGTGGAGTTTGCACATTCTCCCTGTGTCTGCGTGGGTTTCCTCCGGGTGCTCCGGTTTCCTCCCACACTCCAAAGATGTGCAGGTTAGGTGAATTGGCTATGCTAAATTGCCCGTAGTGTTAGGTAAGGGGTAGATGTAGGGGTATGGGTGGGTTGCGCTTCGGCGGGGCGGTGTGGTCTTGTTGGGCCGAAGGGCCTGTTTCCACACTGTAAGTAATCTAATCTAATCTAATCTAATTATTTTCTTCAATCCCACTGCCATTAGTCTCAGCTCCCTACATCGCATTGGTTTCTCAGATACTGTATTTTTGCTATTAATTCTGTCACCCCTCAGGATTTGTTAAACTGTTGCCTTTTAGAAGCACATTTGAGCTAGAACTCCGATTTAGATCCTAGTTTCTGTGATGATGATTGAAACATTTCAGTGGGTCACACAGAGATTTGTTGTTTATGTCCTAAAACCGGAAGTGTAGTTTAAATCTTCAATTCTAAATTAGTTGTAATTTGCTTCTTAAAAATGAGCCATTGCATTTAGGTAAAAATCCCATCAAATATTTAAACTTTCCCGTGTCTCAAGACTTAGCCCAGATTTGAATTAGTGCTACTTTTAAAATGCTAATTCAAACATTTAGATGGTTGGTCCAAGGCTTCTTTCTGATCAGACATTCTCTGTTCTAGGAGTCCAGAGGATGTTTAAAAGGATGATCCTGGGGATAAAGGGCTTGTCATGTGAGGAGCAGATGGGGACTCTGGGTCTGTACTCAGTGGAGTTTAGAAGGATAAGGGGGATCTGATCGAAACTTAAAAAATACTAAGAGGCCTGGATAGAGAGAAAGTAGAAAAGATATTTCCACTCGTAGGAGAGCTGAAGACTGGTGAGCACAACCTGAGTGAATGGATGACCCTTGAGAACTGAGATGAGAAATTTCCTCAGCCAGAGGATGGTGAATCTCTGCAACTGATTACTAGAGAGGACTGTGGGGGCCAAGTTACTGAGTATATTGAAGACAGAGATAAGTAGGTTCTTGATTTAGTAGGTTCTTGATTTAGTTGGGGGATCAAAGGTTATCAGGAGAAGGCAGGAGAATGGTATTCAGAAAAATATCAGCCATGATTGAACGGTGGAGCAAAGTCAATGCCAAATGGCCTAATTCTGCTCCTATACATTATGGCCTTTTTCTAAGGATATAGTTGCAGTTAGTAATGTAAGGTTGCTGAACTATGTAGATATCATGATGAAACCTAGTACTGTTGTCACCAAATGTCACTCTTTGCAGAACTTGATTAGGGATAATTAACACGGATTTGTGAAGGGTAGGTTGTGCCTCACTAATCTTATTGAGTTCTTAGAGAAGGTGACAAAACAGGTGGAATTACAGTGAATTACAGTCAGGTTGAGGAGCCCTGTCTTCAGTTAATAGAACATAGAATGTTACAGCGCAGTACAGGCCCTTCAGCCCTCTATGTTGTGCTGACCTGTGAAAATAATCTGCCCATCGAACCTGTACCATTCCATTATTATCCAGATGTATATCCAATGCCAATTTAAATACCCTAATGTTGGTGAGTCGACTACTGTTGCAGGCAGGCCGTTGCATGCCCCTACGACTCTGAGTAAAGAAACTACCCCGATCTCTGTCCTAAATCTATCACCCTTCAAGGCTCTGTCTCCTTGTTTTGGACTTCACCATCCGAGGAAAAAGGCTCTCGCTGTCCACCCTATCTAACCCTCTGATTATCTTAAACGTCTTAATTAAGTCACCTCTCAACTTTCTCCAATGAAAACAGCCTCAGTTCCTTCAGCCTTTCCTCATAAGACCTTCCCTCCATATCAGGCGACATCCTGGTAAATCTCCTCTGAACCCTCTCCAAAGCTTCCACATCCTTCCTATACTGTGACGACCAGATTGGATGCAATAGTCCAGGGATACTTTAAGGGATTTACGCACCTGGACACAGAGATCTCTGTTCATCTACACTGCCAAGAACTTTACCATTAGCCCAGTACTCTACATTCCTGTTCCTTCTTCCGAAGTGAACTACCTCACACTTTTCCGCATTAAACTCCATTTGCCACCTCTCAGCCCAGCTCTGCAACATCCTTCTGCACTATCCACATCTGCCTACTTTAGTGTCATCCGCAAATTTACTAACACATCCTTCTACGCCCACATCCAGATCATTTATAAAAATGACAAACAAACAGCAGTAGTCCCAAAACTGATCCTTGTGGCACACCTCTGGTAACTTAGCTCCAGGATGAACATTTCCACCACCCTCTGTCTTCTTTCAGCTAGCCAATTTCTGATCCAAACCGCAAATCACTTTCAATCCCGAAACTCTGTATTTTCTGCAATAGCCTACCATGTGGAACCTTGTCAAATGCTTTACTGAAGTCCATGTTCACCACATCAACCACTTTACCTTCATCCACCTGTTTTGTCACCTTCTCTAAGAACTCAATAAGATTAGTGAGGCACAACCTACCCTTCACAAATCAGTGTTAATTATCCCTAATCAAGTTATTCCTTTCTAGATAATTATAAATCCTATCCCTTATAACCCTTTCCAACACCTTACCCACAACTGAAGTAAGGCTCACTGGTCTATAATTACCAGGGTTGTCCCAACTCCCCTTCTTAAACAAGGGAACAACATTTACTATCCTCCAGTTCTCTGGCCCTACTGCTGTTGACAATGATGACATAAAGATCAAAGCCAAAGGCTCTGCAATCTCCTCCCTGGCTTCCCAGAGAATCTGAGGATAAATCCCAACTGACCCAGGGATCTTACCTATTTTCAGATCTTCCAAAATTGCTAAAACCTCCTCTTTGTCAACCGCAATCCCATCTAATCTTGGAGCCTGTATCTCCGTACTCTCACCAACATTGCCCTTTTCCATTGTGAACACTGATGAAAAGTATTCATTAAGCACTTCCTCTATGTCCTCGGATTCCACACACGACTTCCCACTACTATCTTTGATTGGCCCTAATCTTACTCTCGTCAATCTTTTATGCCTGATATATCTATAGAAGGCCTTAGGGTTTTCCTTGATCCTATCCACCAACAACTTCTCATGTCCCTTCCTGGCTCTTCTTAGCCCTCTCTTTAGATCTTTTGTGGCTAACTTATAATTCTCAAGTCCCCTAACTGAGCCTTCATGCCTCATCCTCACATAAGCCACCTTCTTTCTCTTGACAAGAGCTTCAACTTCTTTAGTAAATCATGGCTCCCTCTCCTGACAACTACCTCCCTGCCTGATAGGTATATACTTATCAAGGACCCGCAGTAGCTGTTCTTTGAATTAGCTCCACATTTCAAGTCTGGCCATCCCCTGTAGTTTCCTTCCCCATCCTAAATCTTGCCTAATCGCATCATAATTGCCTTTCCCCCAGTTATACCTCTTTCCCTGTGGTATATATCTGTCCCTGCCCATTGCTATTGTAAACAAAACCGAATTGTTAAAAACCACACAATACCAGATTATAGTCCAACAAGTTCAATTGGAAGCACTAGCTTTCGGAGCGCTGCTGAAATTTTAGATTAGATTACTTACAATGTGGAAACAGGCCCTTCGGCCCAATAAGTCCACACCGACCCGCTGAAGCATAACCCACCCAGACCCATTCCCCTACATTTACCCCTTCATCTAACATTACAGGCAATTTCCCATGGCTAATTCACCTAACCTGCACATTTTTGGACTGTGGGAGGAAACCGGAGCACCCGGAGGAAACTGGGAGACACAGGGAGAATGTGCAAACTCAACACAGAGAGTCACCTGAGGCAGGAATTGAACCCAGGTCTCTGGCGCTGTGAGGCAGCAGTGCTAACCACTGTGCCACCCTGGTAATTATAGACCAGTGATTTTTAACTTTGTACACCACAGTCCAACACTGGCATCTTCAAATCATGATAACCGAATTGTCACTATCACCAAAGTGTTCACCCATGTCCAAATCTAACAGCTGGCCGGGTTCATTACCCAATACCAAGTCCAATATGGCATCAGCCCTTGTTGGCCTGTCTACGTACTGCGTCAGAAAACCCTCCTGCACACATTGAACAAAAACTGACCCATCTCAACTACTTGAAGTACAGTATTCCCAGTTGATAGTGGAGAAGTTGAAGTTCCCCATAACAACTACCCTTTTACTCTTGCTCCTGTAGAGAATCATCTTTGCTATACTTTCCTCTACATCTCTGGAACAATTCAGAGGTCTACAGAAGAACTCCCAACCTCCCCTTTCCTGTTTCTAACTTCAGCCCAAACTATCTCAGTGGATGAGTCCTCAAACATTATCTCATCTGCTGTAATACTACCCTCTATTAACAATGTCACACCTCCCTTTTCCCATCATCTCTGTTCTTACTGAAACATTTAAATCCCGGAATCTGCAACAACCATTCCTGTCCCTCCTCTAGCCATGTCTCTGAAATGGCCACAACATCAAAAGCCCGGGTGCTTTTCCTTCACTTCATTTGGGATACCTCTACACTAAAAATGTTGTTTTTTTCTGAATAGCACTTGTTGTTTGTTTAATGCACTTGTTTCTTCGTGAATCCAAAGTTTTTTTTTACACCAGCCTCTTATTTTCTACAATTTGCATGTATCAATTACAACCTATTTTCATGATTTGGAGATGCCGGTGTTGGACTGGGGTGTATAAAATTAAAAATCATACAACACCAAGTTATAGTCCAACAGGTTTAATTGGAAGCTAGTGTGCTTCCAATTAAACCTGTTGGACTATAGTCGGATTAGTGGTGCTGGAAGAGCACAGCAGTTCAGGCAGCATCGAAGGAGCAGCGAAATCAATGTTTCGGGCAAAAGCCCTTTATCAGGAATAAAGGCAGTGAGCCTGAAGCGTGGAGAGATAAGCTAGAGGAGGGTGGGGGTGGGGAGAAAGTAGCATAAGAGTACAATGGGTGAGTGGAGGAGGGGATGAAGGTGATAGGTCAGGGAGGAGAGGGTGGAGTGGATAGGTGGAAAAGGAGATAGGCGGAAAAGAAGATCGGCAGATGGACAAGTCATGGGGACAGTGCTGAGCTGGAAGTTTGGAACTAGGGTGAGGTGCCTTCATCCCCTCCCCCACTCACCCATTGTACCCTATGCTACTTTTTCCCCACCCCCACCCTCCTCTAGCTTATCTCTCCATGCTTCAGGCTCACTGCCTTTATTCCTGATGAAGGGCTTTTGCCCGAAACGTCGATTTTCCTGCTCCTTGGTGCTGCCTGACCTGCTGTGCTCTTCCAGCACCACTAATCCAGAATCTTGTTTCCAGCATCTGGAGTCATTGTTTTTAACCTGTTGGACTATAACCTGGTGTTGTGTGATTTTGAAATCTATTTTCATGTACTGAACATCTTGTGGGTCAGGTAGTGCTGTGGAACCTGATATAATTTTCTCCCATCACAGTGGTATGTTGGTAATTATTTGTTGAAAATTGATAATTTTAGGTTACAATCTTAAAGAACATAGAAAAATACAGCGCAGTACAGGCCCTTTGGCCCTCGATGTTGCGCCGATCCAAGCCCACCTAACCTCCACTAACCCACTATCCTCCATGTGCCTATCCAATGCCCGCTTAAATGCCCATAAAGAGGGAGAGTCCACCACTGCTACTGGCAGGGCATTCCATGAACTCACGCCTTGCTGAGTAAAGAATCTACCCCTAACATCTGTCCTATACCTACCACCCCTTAATTTAAAGCTATGCCCCCTCGTAATAGCTGACTCCATACGTGGAAAAAGGTTCTCATGGTCAACCCTATCTAAACCCCTAATCATCTTGTACACCTCTATCAAGTCACCCCTAAACCTTCTTTTCTCCAATGAAAACAGCCCCAAGTGCCTCAGCCTTTCCTAATACGATCTTCCTACCATGCCAGGCAACATCCTGGTAAACCTCCTCTGCACTCGTTCCAGTGCCTCCACATCCTTCCTATAGTATGGCGACCAAAACTGCATACAATACTCCAGATGCGGCCGCACCAGAGTCTTATACAACTGCAACATGACCTCAGGACTCCAGAACTCAATTCCTCTACAAATAAAAGCCAGTACGCCATATGCCTTCTTCACCGCACTATTTACCTGGGTGGCAACTTTCAGAGATCTGTGTACAAGGACACCAAGATCCCTCTGCTCATCCACACTACCAAGTATCCGACCATTAGCCCAGTACCCCATCTTCTTGTTACTCTTACCAAAGTGAATCATTTCACACTTACCTACATTGAACTCCAAGAAGAATATGGCACAGGGACATAACATTTGACCAAATGAGTTGCACTGGTGTTTGTCTCCATGAGTTGAGTCCTTCTGACTTTCTATACAACTAGATATTATTTTCTCAACTTCTAATTCCCTTGCAAAAAGTTTATTTCCTTTACTTCAGAGTTTGTGGCAGAATTCCATCATCATACAACATTGTGGTCTATCTCAGCAGCATTTAATTCGTTTTCCTTTTTTGAACATTGTGACTGATGCTTTTTTAATACAATAAATATGTATTGACAATATTTTCAGATTAAAAAACCACTGCTTCTCAATCCTTTCTTTAGAACACATGCTTTTTTTTAAGATGGGGCTGAGGTTGTGGATCAGTTTGTATATATGTCCTTTGTTGCTGTGCTAACTCAGGTACATAAGTCAGGGATAAATGTGGAGGAATGGCTTTGGGTGGGATATTCTTCAGAGGGTCAGTATGGACTTATTGGTCCGAAAGGCCTGTTTCCATACTATAGGGATGCTATGAATTGTCTGTGTCTAAACTTCAAAATGGTAAAGCAAGATTGGAGTTGCATAAAATTACTGAAATTAACTACTTACAAATATTGACAGTTTTAAAAATGGAGGGTGGTGGTGTTGGGACTAAATTTTCTTTACGAACACATCTTTCAATCATTTTACACGCTGCTCTATGTTGTATTTCTATTTAATTCATAGTGCCAGACTATCCATACAAATGCCTGGTCTGTAATATGATATAGGCAGAAGTGGGTACTGCAGATTATAGTGAAGATTAGAGTGGTGCTGGAAAAGCACAGTAGGTCAGGCAGCATCCGAGGAGCAGGAAAATCATCAGAAGGGCTTTTGACCAAAACGTTGATTTTCCTGCTCCTTTGATACTGCCTGACCTGCTGTGCTTTTCCAGCACCACTCTAATATGTGTAGTATACAAAGAGTGGAGGACTGGAAAAATGCTGGAATTACTCAATCTGGAAGTTTATTTTTATTTTTCATTCACTAATGGATTGTGAACTTAGTTCAGTTTGAGCTTGCATCATTGCAAACATTTGGAATTCTAAACATAAAGCCAAATGGCTGAAGTCCCAAGGCACAGAGACAATAGTTCAACTGAAAAAGCAGATCCACTCTGGATTTCCACCCTTTATTTCCTCGTGAATGTCTTTTTGCTTTAAATCTTGCAGGTTGCAATGGCCAGCTGCAGTTTAAGGCATTTCTTTTGACCATCACCTGGTTAACTACTCGCAATTCTCAGTATGCTAGTGATGAACATTGTTTTTTAAAATAGGGCAGAAAGTTTGGTAATGCAAAACCGTAATTGGCCTAGACATATGATAGGTGGCATGCTGTCTTCCAGTGAGTTTCCTACTTTAGCATGTGTCAGGTCACATTTGTACAGTGCCTTTGATATGCAAAGTCATCCCAGGCTCCTCTTAAAGGTATCAGAAATACATGAACATCAAGCTGAAGGGTCAGTTAACTAAGCTCTCCCCACAGATGCTGCCAGATCTGGTGAGTTTTTCCAACAATTTCTGATTTCCAGCAGCTGTAGTTCTTTGAAAAAAATGTGGCAAGCAAGGAAATCACTGTCATCAACAAATGTTTGAATCTCAAACTAACAATGGCATAAATGACAATTTTAGCAGTTGGACTGAAAGAGGGATCCTGGTGAACAATATTAAAGAAGTGAAAAGGCATTTTGGTGATGGAGACGTTACAAGAATAGGTTTGGAATTCCAGCTCATTCAATGGCATTCAATGCTTTACTCATTCACAGGATATAGACATTTATTGCCAATCCTTAGTTGCCCTTGATAGTGGTGAGCTGCATTCTTGAACCACTTCCCTACTAACCAGTTCTGCCACCTTCAGGGATCTGTGGACAAGCACCCCAAGGTCACTGTATTCGTCTGAGTTTTCTAATGTCCTGTTATCCACTGAGTATTCCCTTGTCACTTCCATCAACTCTCATGTGTGTTGTCCCAACTCTGATGCAGAACAATTCTAGATGGTCAGAAACCTAAAAAAGTTAAACTAGCTTAGCAATCTGCATCCCATCTGAATGGTACAACCTTCCTGATATGAGAATTGACATTAATGAATATATTAGATACTAGTCACTGCCATGTTAGGTTGGTTAGTAGTGGGTTCAACCCCCACTCCAGGCGTAAGAGCATTGATTGGCATATACCCAGAGGTGAAATGTGTGGTGCTGGAAATTAGTTTTCATTCAATTATTTCTCATTTTATCTCATCTTGACACCATCCAGGAGCTCCCCACATACATTCAGGACATCAGCCAAGCCTTCCATCTTCTCCATGACTTTTGTTTCCCCAGGCTCCAATGCCTCTTCACCATGGAAATCCAGTCCTTATACATGTCCATGTGTCATGGCAAAGGCCTCCAAGACCTCCATTTCTTCCTCTCCCAACGACCCAACTTGTTACCCCTCAATTGACACACACATTTGATTGGCGAAACCAGTTCTCACTCTGAACTGCTCCTTAGAATCCTCCCACTTACTTCAGGCCAAAGGGTTAGCCGTGGGGACACCCACATTGGCCCAGTCTCTTCATTGGATAACTGGAACAGTCCATCTTCTGCAGTTACATTGGCTCCATTCCCCAGCTTTTCCTTAACTACATTGACGACAGTATCAGCACCACCTCGTACTCCCTCAAGGAGATTGAATAGTTCATCAACTTCATGAACACCTTCTATCCTAACCTCAGGTTTACTTGGACACCCACCATTTCCTCCCTTTCCTGGGCCTTTCCATCTCTATTTCCAGCAACCAACTCAACATGGACATCTACTTCAAACCCACCAACTCCCACAGCTACTTGGGCTACACCTCCTCCCAGGCCCCTTCCTCAACACACACTATCCCTTACTCCCAATTCATCCACTGTATCTGCTCCCAGGAGGAGAAATTCCCTTCCACAATATCCCAGATGGATCTGATTTCAAGGATTGTAATTTTCCCTCCCATGTGATCGACAATGCTCTCTAGCGCATCTCCTCCACTTCCAACATCTCTGGCCTTGAACCCCACCCCTCCCATTGCAACAAGGATAGAACTCCCCAGTCCACACCTTCCACTACACCAACCTCTGGATGCAGCACATTATCCGCCGCCATTTCTGCCACCTACAATCAGACCCCACCAGCAGAGGTATATTTCCCTCCTCACTCCAGTAGTTTTCCAAACAGATCATTCCGTCCACGACCCCCTTGTTAGGTTGATGCCCTTCAAACCATCCTCTCCTCCTGGCACCTTGCCCTGCCACAGCAAGGGGTGTAAAACCTGTGCCTACTCCTGCCCCCACCCAACTTACCTCCATCCAAGGATCCTTCTACAGAACATAGAACATTACAGTGCGGTACAGGCCCTTTGGGCCTCGATGTTGCACCGACCTGTCATACCAATCTGAAGTCCATCTAACCTACATTATTCCATGTATGTCCATATGCTTGTCCAATGAAGACTTAAATGTACTTAAAGTTGGCAAATCTACTCCCGTCGCAGGCAAAGCATTCCATACCCTTATAACCCTTTACCCTTCTGAGTAAAGAAAGTACCTCTGACATCTGTCCGATATCTATCACCCCTCAATTTAAAGCTATGCCCCCTCGTGCTCGCTGTCACTATTCTTGGAAAAAGGCTCTCACTGTCCATCCTATCTAACCCTCTGATTATCTGATAAGTCTCTATTAAGTCACCTTTCAACCTTCTCTCTAACGAAAATAGCCTCAAGTCCCTCAGCCTTCCCTCCATACCAGGCAACATCCTAGTAAATCTCCTCTGAACCCTTTCCACATCCTGCTTATAATGCGGTGACCAGAACTGTACACAATACTCCAAGTGCGGCCGCATCCAGCAGAGATTTTCCTGCACATCCAAATACCTCATCTACTGTGTCCATTGCTCTTGATGTGGTCTCCTCTACACTGGAGAGGCAGGACGGCAACTCACGCAACATTTCAGGGAGCATCTCTGGAACACGCACCAAACAACCCCACTGCCCTGTGGCCGACCACTTCAACCAACCCCCCACCCCCAACCAAGGGCATACAAGTCCTGGGCCTCCTCCACCGCCAAATCCAAGCCAGCTGATGCCTGGAGGAAGAATGCCCCTTCCAACCCCATGGCATCAACATCGACTTTACTAGTTTCCTTATTTCTTTCCCCCATCCCAGATCCAACTCTGGAACTCTGCACCAGCCTCAACCTGTCCATTTTCCTTCTCACTTATTTGCTCCACACTCCCCTATCACCATCTCCTTACACCTCCATCTACCTAATTGGCTTCCCAGCTACCTCACCCCCACTGTCCTATTTATCTCTCAGCCCCCTTTCCCACATCCCTGATGAAGGACTTATGCCTGAAAAGTTGATTCTCCTGCTCCTTGTGTCTGTTGTGCTTTTCCAGCGCCAGACTTTTGGATTTTGATCTCCAGTATCTGCAGTCCTCACTTTCTCCAAATACCCACAAAGTGCTGACTTAGAGGCATGCACTTTTAGATCAGACATTACATGACAATCTATTGATCTATTAAAAAAACTAAATAAATATTGAATCATACCAAAATTAAACAAAACTCAGTCAAATGTCATAGTTTATTTTTGTCTGTACACAAATGGTTGTTATTTTACAGTAAGTTAAACACGTATTAAACAAGAGCATGTTATGTATATTCATCACTTTGAATTTACCAGCACAGATACTGAGAACTGCACAGATACAAGACATGATTTTAGTTTGTTTTAAATCCATTTAAAAAATAAATTATAGTGAGTATAAGGCATCGTCCTTAGTTTACGATTTAATTTCAAAGCAATTATGTTTTAGGAAACATGTATAATTGCTCCATGAAAGGGAGTTAAATATTTTCCAAAAAGTGCCATTTACCAGACACGTTCCAAACAAGAAATATGAAAATTATTTCAAGTTTATGCACAATTGTCAAGTGTCCCCTAATTGACAGGGGGAAGGAAATACTCCTTTCCCAGTTTTAGTGAAATTGTAAGCCTGTGTATAAAATAAATTTTCAAAAAGAAAATCTTTCCCCAGAATATCTTAACTGAAAAAATACCTAAAGAATAAGGATAATCTGCAAACTTTAGTTACACCCTTTTGGAATGCCCACGCAGAAGCACACAAACGGAGTAATTTCATGAATGTTGAACAATTCTCAGCTGAGACAGGACAACAAAGGCCAAATAAACCAGTTGTTTCGCAATTTGCAGTTGATCAATTGTTCAAAACTTATGCTGATCTTTTATATTCACAGTTATTTGAAAGACTAGAAAAAATAAATGAAGACAAACTTACAGAAAACTTAAAATCTACTTCTACTTATCTGAACCAATGCAACAAATCTTCACTGTCAAATTACAAGCTTGAAATTTCAGCTAGAGGACCAAAATAAAATCACCTATGTATTGAGTGTGGGGAAAATATTCAAATTTATTCTACAGGTATTGGATACAATTACTGCACATAATGTAATGAACTGAATAATGATACATTTCAGAGAACTGATTTACTGTTTCCACTGTCAATATTCTGCTTAATAAATATACCTTGGTTTAGATGATCAATATTAATTTCAAGGTGTTACAAGTGCTAACTAATTATGGACTGTGCTTAACTCCAAATTTTAGATATCAATATTAATTCAATACTTAATTTCTCTCCAAACTTCTTGGATCTCATTGTCCCCATTTTTTCTCCTGCACCTGGTACAGTACAAATTTGCTCAGTGTTGCTCTGATTTTGATCAATACAAAAGTACACAGCAATCGCCAAAACTAGCAACCGTTTTCTCCTGCACTGAACAGTCCAACTTTCACCTAGTCTCCCAAAATAGATTCTCCCATCTGCTTTCATGTGGAAAAATGACGGTGCTCCTTGAGTTAATATCTAACACTTGTGATTCTGAACTTAGGTGCATTTTTATTTTTACTTTGGTCACTTGCAGTAAAGTATCGCTTAATAAAGTCATGAACTTGGTATATTTTAGTGATTTTCCGTATCAAGAGACATACATCATCTCAATGGCAGTTGTGCTTTTGTGTAGCACAAACGAGGTGAGAGTATTTAGGTCCGGGACTGGAGTGGAAGCCTCAACATTAAATCTGCAAAATGATTCATGCTTGGTTGTTTACTTTGACGTTTGATGTGTTCTAATGTTCTCACCTTCAAAACAATAAAACATGGATCAGAAATGCAGACAATTCATAATAAAAAGTGGCAGACGTTAGAAAATGCTCTACAATTATCCACAAACATATTGCAATATTTTTAAGAATAATTAAAAATTCAGGAATTTTCAGCCAGGAGATCAATTTCTGAAGCATCTGAAATTGCCAAGTGAGCCACTCAGTTCATAGACAATTAAGGCTGGGCAAGAAATGGTAACTTTGCTACTGACACACACATTCAGTAAAAAAAAAAAGACACTTTTAAAAGTGACTTACGATTCAAATACTTAAGCACAATGCTGCTACAACTGTTTTCCAAATGGTTAAAATTCTTGAAAACTGGATCACCTTTGACTCTTTGATCGTTCAGACACTATACTTTAGACCTGAAAATATTCAATGACCCTCCCTCCAACGCCCTCTGGGGCTGAAAGCTCCAGACACAACCCTCAAATAAAAAAAACTTCCATCTTAAACGATAGAAGGGACCACATATCCTTCCTTTTTGGACTATAAACTGGACTGGAAGTCAGACACAATTATACAACTGAGATATCAGGAGAGCTCTGCAACTTGAAAAATCAGTGTCTCAAGGGAAAGTGTCATACAACTGCAGCTCTAGAAGACTATGTTTCTTTTGATGCAGTGAGGTCATTACATTATTGAGATAGAAGCAATAGATGCTTTTGAGTTAAGGAAAACTGCCCAATGACATCCTTCAGATTGATCAAGGTGTAGTTTGCTACAGATATGTGAAAAATAGAGCGGCATTTGGATAGGTACATGGATGGGTGCTTAATCTAGGATAGAAGTTCGGCACAACATCGTGGGCCGAAGGGCCTGTTCTGTGCTGTATTGTTCTATGTTCTAAATATTGAAAGCAAGAGGAAAGATTTTACAGGGAGAGGGACGGAGGGACAGAGAAGATAAGAATAAACACAAAATCTCAAGGAAAGAATTCTAACACACGAAAAGACCTAGGTTCATCTGATCAGCTACTGAATCGAAGAACAGTCATCAATCTATGGATAAGACCTTGCCAGCATTGCTAAAATTAAAAGAACTGTGAGACAGCTTAACCTGCCCTTGTGGTCCGGACTTTGGATCTTCAAAATTTTATATCTCGTCTCTATTTTTCTACTCAATGTATATCAAATCATCCTTCTTTTAACCCATCTTATTTGTGAATGAGTGTGCACATTTGGTATCTAACAGTTTAAGTCACATTGTACCAGATTAATGATTTCTCCTTTTCTCTGCCTTTTATTGAAGAATATGTTTGTTGACAATAGACAATTATTTCCCTGTCAACAATGAAACCTGTTGTGATTTGCTTTTGTCCCAAATAGCAGCTTATCATGAAAAATGATCATCCTGTAATTTAAACAGGGTGGCATGGTGGCTCAGTGACAAGCACTGCTGCCTTACAGTGCCAGGGACCTGGGTTCAATTCTACCTTTGGACGATTGTCTATGTGGAGTTTGCACATTCTGCATGGGATTTCCTCTGGTTTCCATGCAGGTTAGGTGGATTAGCTATGGGAATTATAGGGTTACAAGGGTAGGGCAAGTCTGGATGGAATGTTTTTTCAGAGAGTCAGTGTGGGCTGCTTCCACACCTGACAAGATGACAGGTTTAAGGTAAAAAGGGGCTAAGTTTAAAAGCCGCGTGAGAGGCAAGTATTTTACACAGAGGGAGATAAGTGCTTGGAATGTACTGCCAGGTGAGTGGGACAATTACTCACGAGTAGGCAGGGTGTACCCAGGAATATGAACAGTGTAGAGGCCAAAGGTTTTTGTTCAGAGAGGCAGCATGTGTTGGTACAGGCTTGATGTGCCAAAGGGCCTGTCCCTGTGTTTTTTAGTGTTATAAGATTCTCTGTTTCTGGCCCCTCCAATAACAGAGATCATCCTTTCAGTACCTACACGGGAGGCCTTTCCAGGATCTCAGATGTTTTAATAAGGGCAGGTCGTGCCTCACAAACCTTATTGAATTCTTTGAGAAGGTGACTAAGGAGGTAGATGAGGGGAAAGCGGTAGATGTGGTATATATGGATTTTAGTAAGGCGTTTGATAAGGTCCCCCATGGTAGGCTACTGCAGAAAATACAGAGATATGGCATTGAGGGTGAGTTGGAGGTTTGGGTTAGGAATTGGCTGGCTGGAAGAAGACAGAGGGTAGTAGTTGATGGCAAAGGTTCATCTTGGAGTGCCGTCACTAGCGGTGTTCCGCAAGGATCTGTTTTGGGACCACTGCTGTTTGTCATTTTTATAAATGACCTGGAGGAGGGGCTAGAAGGTTGGGTGAGCAAGTTTGCGGATGATACGAAAGTCGGAGGAGTTGTAGACAGTGAGGAAGGATGTGGCAGGTTACAGCGGGATATAGAGAAGCTGCAGAGCTGGGCAGAAAGGTGGCAAATGGAGTTCAATGTAGCTAAGTGTGAGGTGATTCACTTTGGTAAGAGTAATAAAAAGATGGGGTACTGGGCTAATGGTCGGATACTTGGTAGTGTGGAAGAGCAGAGGGATCTTGGTGTCCATGTACACAGATCTCTGAAAGTTGCCACCCAGGTAAATAGTGCAGTGAAGAAGGCATATGGCGTACTGGCTTTTATTGGTAGAGGAATTGAGTTCCGGAGTCCTGAGGTCATGCTGCAGTTGTATAAGACTCTGGTGCGGCCGCATCTGGAATATTGTGTGCAGTTTTGGTCGCCATACTATAGGAAGGATGTGGAGGCACTGGAACGAGTGCAGAGGAAGTTTACCAGGATGTTGCCTGGTATGGTAGGAAGATCCTATGAGGAAAGGCTGAGGCACTTGGGGTTGTTTTCATTGGAGAAAAGAAGGTTTAGGGGTGACTTGATAGAGGTGTACAAGATGATTAGGGGGTTAGATAGGGTTGACAGTGAGAAGCTTTTTCCACGTATGGAGTCAGCTATTACAAGGGGGCATAGCTTTACATTAAGGGGGGGTAGATATAGGACTGATGTTAGGGGTAGGTTCTTCACTCAGCGAGTCGTAAGTTCATGGAATGCCCTGCCAGTAGCAGTGGTGGACTCTCCCTCTTTATGGGTATTTAAGCGGGCATTGGATAGGTATATGGAGGATAGTGGGTTAGTGTAGGTTAGGTGGGCTTTGATCGGCGCAACATCGAGGGCCGAAGGGCCTGTACTGCGCTGTAATGTTCTATGTTCTATGTTCTAATAACATTACCCTTCATTCTTCTAAACTCTAATGGCTACAGGCCCAACCTATCCAACCTTTCATTGTAGGGATCAGTCAAGCAAACCGGAGTCTAATGCAATTATGCCCTTTCTTAAATAAGGTGATCAACACAGCACCTCGAGTATTGTATGTTGTTATCCCAACACAACTCTGTAGAACTACAGCAAAACATTCCAGTTGTTATAATCCACACTTCTTGCAATAAATAACATTCCATTGGTCATAAGTTACTGGTGACAAAGTTAGCTGTCATTATAGACAGTGGAGATGACAGCATATACATATCATTCTGCTATAACACATTTCATTACAGTGCATTCGCTGCGGCGTGATCGGTGAACTAGAGACACTGTTTCTAAAGTGCAAACCGTTAAAGTGTGTATCGGTTATAACAGGATTCCGGCCCCATTTGTTTAAATGGGCCACTATTGTACAATGTTCTTAGAACGCGAGATCACATGAGAATGGAACCATCACATTATAGCAGAGCAGACTGTAATTACAAATGGATAGTGATAGACTAAGTGAGTGACCAATATTGTGGCAGATAGAGTTCAAATGTAATGCAAGTGTTAAGTTATCCATGTTGGACTGAAAAACAATAGATCAGGGTACTTTCTGGATAGTTTGATATTACATTCAGTGGATGCCCACAGAGACTGGGGAGTTCGGGTGCGCTGATCTTTAAAGTGACAAAACCAGATGCAGAAAATAATCAAGACAACTAATGGAATTCTGACCTCTATATCTAGAGGACTGAAGTATAGAGACTTAAAGATTATGCTGCAGTTCTACAAAACCCTGGTTAGATCAGATCTTGGAGAGAGCAAGCAGATCTGTACATCACACCTTAGGAAGGATAAACTGATCTTGGAATGCAACATACGCTTACAAGAATGACAGGGTGGCACGGTGGCTCAGTGGTTAGCACTGCTGCCTCTCAGCACCAGGAACATGGGTTCAATTCCCACCTTGGGCGACTGTCTGTGTGGAGTTTGCACATTCTCCCCGTGTCTGCGTGGGTTTCCTCCGGGTGCTCCCGTTTCCTCCCACAGTCTAAAGATGTGCAGGTTAGTTGAATTGGTCATTCTAAATTGTCCATAGTGTTAGGTTTAGGGGAAACGGGTCTGGGTGGGTTGCTCTTTGGATGGGTTGGTGTGGACTTGTTGGGCTGAAGGGCCTGTTTCCACACGAGGGAATCTAATCTACATCTGGACTTCAGGAAGTTACGGCATGGTGGCTCAGTAGTTAGCACTGTTGCCTCACAGCACAGGGACCCGGGTTCGATTCCAGCCTGTATGTGGAGTTTGCACAAATGGAAGATACAGACTGTAGGGAAATAGATGGCGACATCTTGAAAAACGTCCATATTACAGAGGAGGAAGTGCTGGATGTCTTGAAATGCACAAGAGTGTATAAATCCCCAGGACCTGATCAGGTGTACCCGAGAACTGTGGGAAGCTAGGGAAGTGATTGCTGGGCCTCTTACTGAGATATTTGTATCATCAATACTCACAGGTGAGGTGCTGGAAGACTGGAGGTTAGCTAACGTGGTGCCACTATTTAAGAAAGGTAGTAAGGACAAGCCAGCGAACTATAGACCAGTGAGCCTGAAGTTGGTGGTGGGCAAGTTGTTGGAGGGAATCCTGAGGGACAGGATGTACATGTATCTGGAAAGGCAAGGACTGATTAGGGATAGTCAACATGGCTTTGTGGGTGGGAAATCATGTCTCATAAGCTTGATTGAGTTTTTTGAAGAAGTAGCAAAAAGGATCGATGAGGGCAGAGCGGGTAGATGTGATCTATTATAGACAATAGGTGCAAGAGTAGGCCATTCTGCCCTTCAAGCCTGTACCACCATTCATTATGGTCATGGCTGATCATCCACAATCAGTATCCTGTTCCTGCCTTATCTCCATAACCCTTGATTCCATTATCCTTGAGAGCTCTATCCAACTCTTTCTTAAACAAATCCAGAGACTGGGCTTCCACTGCCTTCTGAGGCAGATCATTCCACACACCCACTACTCTCTGGGTGAAGAAGTTTCTCCTCATCTCTGTCCTAAATGGCCTACCCCTTATTTTGAAGCGGTGTCCTCTGGTTCAGGACTCATCCATCAGCGGAAACATGTTTCCTGCCTCCAGAGTGTCCAATCCTTTAACAATCTTATACATCTCAATCAGATCCCCTCTCAATCTTCTAAACTCAAGGGTATACAAGCCCAGTCGCTCCAATCTTTCAACATAAGGTGGTCCTGCCATTCCAGGAATTGACCTCATGAACCTACTCTGCACTCCCTCAATAGCCAGAATATCTTTCCTCAAATTTGGAGACCAGAACTGCACACAGTACTCCAGGCGCAGTCTCACCAGGGCCCTATACAGCTGCAGAAGCACCTCTTTGTTTCTAGACTCAATCCCTCTTATTATGAAGGCCAGCATGCTATTAACTTTCTTCACTACCTGCTGTACCTATATGCTTGCCTTCATTCACTGGTCTACAAGAACACCCAGATCTCTCTGTACTGCCCCTTTACCTAATTTGACTCCATTTAGGTAGTAATCTGCCTTCCTGTTCTTGCCACCAAAGTGGATAACCATGCAGTTATCCACATTAAACTGCATCCGCCATGCATCTGTCCACTCACCTAACCTGTCCAGGTCACCCTGTAATCTCCTAACATCCTCCTCACATTTCACCCTGCCACCCAGCTTTGTATCATCAGCAAATTTGCTAATGTTACTATTAATACCATCTTTTATATCATTAATATATATTGTAAAAAGCTGCGGTCCCAGCACTGATCCCTGTGGTACCCCACTGGTCACCGCCTGCCATTCCGAAAGGGAGCCGTTTATGAACTTCAGTAAGGCATTCGACAAGGTTCCCCAAGGGAGACTGGTGAGCAAGGTTAGATCTCACGGAATACAGGAAAAATTAGCCATTTGGGTACAGAACTGACTCAAAGGTGGTGGTGGTGGAGGGCTGTTTTTCAGACTGGAGGCTTGTGCCCAGTGGTGTGGCTGAAGGATCGGTGCTGGGTCCACTACTTTTTGTCATTTATATAAATGATTTGGATGTGAGAATGCACTTGATGCAGTCTAAATGGATTTCATCAGGTGACCTTGATAAGGACCCTCATGGCAGACTAGTCAAGAAACTAAGAACTAAGAACCTATGGAGTCCAAGGCAAAGTGACGTGTCAGATCCAAAATTGGTTCAGACACAGAAAGGTGTTGGTCGAAGGATGCTTCGGTGACTGGAAAACTGTTTCCCAAGGGGTTTCACGTGGCTCAGTGCTGGGACTCTTGCTATTTGTGGTGAATGTTGATGATTTGGGCTTAAATGATGTTGGGGAATGATCAAGAGGCTTGTGACTGACACAGTAAGTGATAGCTATAAGCTGCATGAAGATATCAAAAGATTGGTCAGATATACACAGCAGTGACAAATAAAATTTAACCCAGAAAAACAAAACAGCCATAATGCACTTTCAGAGAACCTGCAAGGCAAGAGCTACACTATGAATGGTGGCACCTTGGAAAGTACTGGAATCAGAGGGATCAATTATGCATATCAAGTTAACATTAGAACCAATGAGTCATTTCTAACAATCTAAAACATTCCATTAACAGGATGGTTGCAGCACTGGAGGTCCATTCAGCCAGTTGGATTTCAGCTGGTCTTTTAAAGCACAGGTAAAAATCTGTCCCCCACTGCCCTTTTGTCCCTACAGATGCCATTTGCTGCCACAACTACCCCTCAATAGGAATTTTCTGATCATTCAGTGGCAAAAGGCATTTGGAAGAAAGCAATGACTAATAAACTAATAGAACATGAATCGTGCAGGTTATTAAATTATAACACTGATGCATTGTTACTCTGTCCTTACCATGATCTTGGTGTCAGCAAACCCATGTTTTTGAGCAAGATTCCACAAATTTATTGTCAGCTGATTAAGTTTATGGTTTTGCAGATCTCCATGGGTGAGTATGCTGTTAAACAAGGATAACGCCAAAGCACTTTGTCGCTTCAAAGTCTGTAAAATGGAAGAGGTATAATGAGGATTTCATGCTGCAGTAACATTTATACCAGACACACAGAGGGGTCCCTCTGCATTGTCTGAGCTTAGGCATCAAATCAAAAGCATTGTAAGACATTTTGTTTTAACAAAAATACTGTTGAAAAATGATTGCTTGGTTGCAAGTGGACTCTGATTTGTAGGGACATTACCATAGAGAATGTGCTATGAAAGAACTGCCAGAACAGAAGGGCAGCTTTGCATTTCTGAGGGAGACCAGAGCAAAGTCTCCTCTCAGAAATACAGAGCTCCCACCCTTCATAAAAAGGAGAAGGGCAGAGTGACAACCAGTGTGGAAAAACAATTGAAGTATTGAAAGAATATAAATGAACGCTGTAACCAATGCACTATCTTACTTTGTTGAAGCTGAAAATAAACCATCCTTGTACATTTATGTAACTACTGAGATTTATATAGAATCTTTTATAAAGATTCCAAATCATATCATAGCAGTGAAACAAAAAATAAACGGATGCAAAAACAAAGGGAGTTGTTAAGCAAAGTGACCAGAAGCTAAGTCAGGGGGTGAACTCCAAGGAGGGAGTTACAGAGCATGCAACCCAATATCAGGAAGCACTGAAACCAAAATTGAGGGAGGTGTGGCAGAGTATGCAAGAGGGTCTGGAAGAAAGTGACCAGGATACCATTTTACAGTTAATGCATATTCTGGAAAGGGGGAAATTCTGGATTAGTGGTGCTGGAAGAGCACAGCAGTTCAGGCAGCATCCAAGGAGCAACACAAAACAAGTTTATAATCTTATTCACAGTCTGAGAAATCTTATTCACAGTCACAGTCTAAGCATGGTCAGGGGGTCATGAATAAGTGGAAGATGGTTGGTGCAGGGTGAGATAAAATCGAAAGCGCACTGGGCAAACTATTTGCAGGATGGCGGGGCGGCGTTCAGGCCAGGCCAAGTCAGACAGCATGGTAGGCTTTTGCCCGAAACGTCGATTTCGAAGCTACTTGGATGCTGCCTGAACTGCTGTGCTCTTCCAGCACCACTAATCCGGGAGTCAGACAGCACAGCAACGGTTAACTTTGGAGGATATGGGTTTTAGCAGCAGATGGATTGAGATGGGGTGAAGGCAGATGATGCAATGGAGATGGCTTTATGATAAAGAGCTCATCAATCCAACGTTTATCTCAAAATTAGGTAGGATGCCAAGCTGCAAACATTCAGGATTAGTATTTGTGCCAAAGGATGAATCTGCAGCTAAGTTGCAGTTTTGAAAGGAGCTGAAGACAATGGCCCTCATTAGGTCAGGATCAAGTTGATAAACCATCTCACTCTCATGCTAACATTTCTTCCTGGGCTTGCTGCAAAGTCCCAACAAAGTGTAATGCAAGCTCAATGAACATCTCAATTGCCACGGAGATACTTCACAGTTTCCAGGACCTAATGCTGAATGACACAACCTCACAGCCTGACCACAAGTGTCCTCCAATTTTTTTTTTCCACATTCCCTCTACTTTTCCAACCCACCTCAAGCTCCTCCCTCCCCATCACCAAAATGGACTTGTCTAGTTTACTTTGCTCTCAGCCAAGATGACCTACTTTCTCCCTTTCATACCTTAAGTTACATCCATTTTACACTTCTGTTTCTATCAATCCGCTTGGTCTTTTGCTCTAGGCTTCCACATCATCTGCTTCCCTTCCCCTTCCTCAGCCAGAGTCAAAAATAATAAAAGCACCATTTTCCAGCCCCTGTCAATTCTGGTAAAGAGCTGTAGCAAACTTAAAATGCAAACAGTTTTCTCTTTGCAGCTTCTGCCATACCTAAGTTTCTCCAACATTGTCTGTTTGTTTCAGATTACGAGTATCTACAGTAGTTTGCTATTTTTTGGTGGACAGAAAGAGGGGCAATCTGATGGCATAGGGTAGTTAAAATGAATTGTCAGATAAACCCCAGCTGCATTCCAGAAGTAGAGGAGGAACACTCCAGGAGAGTTTTACTGCCAGATACAGAGAAGACAAATCAGAAGTGCAATGGCTAATACAAGGAGAAACAAAATAGATTTTGCCTTTATTTCAGAGACAGAGACATTGTTCAAACTTATTTATACTAATGTTTTGAGAGAATATCATTCAATTTTAAACCCAGCTGTCTCTCTGGTTTCCATATTATTCCATTAACAATTGTAATATCGATCTCCACAGCTATGATAAAGCATGATCATAACAGGAACATGAAGGTCTATTATTTATAGCCCAGTGGAAACAGTTTGGTATTTCTAAGGAGTTCTGTGTTGCTGACACACACTAACACTTAAGGATGTACATGGAACACTTTTCTCATTTACAGAATTCAATGAGTGTATTGCAGACCGTTCTGAATATGATTTGGTGAGTGGCTTTTCCCACAAAACTGTGAGATCAAGTTAAATATTCTAATTAGTTGTCCACTTATCAAAAACTTGACTAGGTTTATAAGAAGAAAGTGAGGACTGCAGATGCTGGAGATCAGAGCTGAAAATGTGTTGCTGGAAAAACGCAGATCAGGCAGCATCCAAGGAGCAGGAGAATCGACGTTTCAGGCATGAGCCCTGTTCAGGAATCATTCTGGAAGAAGGTCTCATGCCCGAAACGTCGACTCTCCTGCTCCTTGGATGCTGCCTGACCTACTGCGGTTTTCCAGCAACACATTTTCAGCTCTAGCTTTTTCATAACCACATTTAACCATTATTGAAGAGACATTTCCTTGGTTCTCCTCCCATGGCAGATATTAGAAATCAACTGTTAATGAATGGCCTAATTTCAGACACCTGCCAATACTAGAATAGCAACCATTAGCTCCTGTCCCCATTTAGTATTCACAAACCTCAAACAAAATCCCAAAGCAGGTGACCAGCACTGGTGGGTTGGTGTGAGCAAAGTGCTTTACTCATTAGTTCCAAGATGTTTAATTGAATTATTTATACAGGTCTCAAGAAAACACATGGAAAGAAAATCAATTTAAATAACGAGGCCAGCTGTCTCCATAAAGGACACCGTAATCAGTACCCTTCAAATTAACATAAATAATATTAATCAACAAACTGGGAAAGAGGCATACCTATCAAGCTGGAGGAACAGAAAACAAGAAACACTTCCATAAAATGAGTCCTGAGAGTGGCTCCAAGCTTTCAAATTCATGAAACAATCTGTAGAAGGGGCTCCCTGCAGACTGTGACACGTAGCAGCATTTATCCTGCTTCACTAAATGAGAGATTCTAGTATTTTCTCTTGCTAAGTAAAACATTAGCTCAGATAAAAATGTTACATTTGAATCAGTAAGCAGAATGGTTTAAAAGCTTAACTGAGTACAAGAACAGCATCTTGTTAGTATCTGAAGCCCTCGACATCAAACTACATCAAGTATTCACCCCCTGCTGTGAAAACGGTAAACTTTCACAAGAGATCCTTGCCCCGACATTTGTCTTTTTGCTTCAGAAATTGTTTAGTTCCAGTTGGTAGAACATATTTTGTTACTGGGGCTGTATGGTACCTAGTACCCAAACCTCTACAACAGTTTCCAGCATTTGGTTTCCAGCCTTGAAGAATGAAACATTGCTGTAGGTGATACAACACTAGGAAGAGCATCCTTTTCCCCACACCCCCACAAGCATATGGTGCCCAAGGCAACAGCTCAAAGAGAATGGCAGGTGGCATTACTAACAGAAGTGCATTCTGAAGTGGTGAAATAGATGGTGTGACAGGAAGTTTAATGATTTAACCAAAAGGGAGAAATCTGTAGGGACTTCAACAACTCATGATACACATTAAGCAGCTGTAACTTGCCCCTATTCAACTGTTGCAAGATTTTCCATGTCATCATAAATATCACCTCCCTGACTTTTAAGCTATAGCCCTATCCCTCAATTCCTGTTGCCCTGCCAACACTGCTTCCATTCCTTATGGAGCATGCTCCATGGGTCTGAATTCATGTGGGTGCCAGTGTTCACCTTAGCTGACCAGTGACACTCCTCCCCACATCCACCTGGTCAAGACCTTGCAGGTTCTTGTATGTTTTAATCAAGCCACCTCTTCCTTGTTTAGATTCCAGCAAATACATGTGTAGCCTGTACAACCTTTCCTCATTAGGCAATACACCCAATCCAAACACTGGTCGAGTAAATCTTCTCTGAACTGCTTCTCTCCTTAAACAATGCACACAGTACTCTGGATGTGGTTTCACCGTGTATAACTGAAGTATGGCATGCCCATTTTCGTATTCAATACACCTTGCAACAAACAAACAAGCAAGCAAGCAAGCAATCACATTTTGTTAGCTTTCCTGTAACCAACTGCTGTACCTGCATATCAGCCTATTGTGATTCATGCACGAGGAGAACCCAATTACCATTTAGATAATATGCTTATCTGTTTTTCCTGATAAAATGTCCACCATTTTCATACGTTATATTCCATTTGCCAGATCTCTATCCACTCACTTAACCTGTCTGCATCCTTATGCCTTTTTACTGTCATTAGCAAAAATAATAACTGTATGTCAGGTCAATTCATCCAAGTCAACTGACATAAATTATAAAATGTTGAGGTTCTAGTACTGAAGCCTGTGGCACACCTCTCATTACTTCCTGCCAACCTCTCATTACATCCTGCCAACCCCAGACAAAGGTCCATTTATACCTTCACTGCTTCCTGTTAGCCAACCAATTTTCACTCCTTCACAATATGTTACTCCTTACACCATTATCTTCCACAGTGTCCTTTGGTGTTGCACTTTATCATTGGCTTCTGGAACTCCAAGCACAGAAGATCCACCAGTTGCCCTTTATTACTTTAAAAAAGCTCCAATAAATTGGTTAAACAGGACTTCCCTTCAACAGAAACGTGCTGATTCTACCGGATCTCCTTGAGCTTTTAAGTGCCCCACTGTAATATCTTTAATAACAGCTCCTAAGATGTTCCCTTTGTCAGATGTGATGCTAACTAATCTGTGAGCGATCATCCAATCTAGTGGAATGTTCCCAAAATACTGGCAATTCTGCAAGATTATAACAAATGCATTAACAGCTCAGTTGCCATTCTCTGAACTTGCAAGAGCCGATAAGGGAGGTGAGGTGGGGAACTTTCAAATCATGCTGCCGCATCAACAGCCAGAATCCACCTCTCAGAAAATACTCTAAAACCCAATTCAAACTCTGACCATTCACTGATAAACTGACTGTCTCTATCATGAGGTGCCAAGTTAGCATTCAATATCTGACACCTGCTTGAGTGTAAGCTCAAGCTGGGCTATGATGAATTTAAAATGAAGGGCTTTTGCCCAAAACGTTGATATTCCTGCTCCTCAGATGCTACCTGACCTGCGGTGCTTTTCCAGGACCACTCTAATCGAGACTGTGTTAGATTTCATCCTAATCACTTGTCACTCCATGGCTGCGACAATTTACTCAGTATCACTTCCCTGAATAATTGCAATTTTCCTTGAATTCTCCCCCTTTCTTCTATTCTTGATTTACAGCTATATCTGGGATGTTACTTGCCCCCACTATAGATGAAATGTGAAGAACAGGTGGCTCCTGACTAAACAACTCTTCATTCAACTACCGCAATTCCCATCTCCCTTCAGCCTTACAAACACTCAGTCATAGAGATGTACAGCATGGAAACAGACCCTAAGGTCCAACCCGTCCATGCCGACTAAATATCCCGACCCAATCTAGTCCCACCTGCTAGCACCCAGCCCATATCCCTCCAAACCCTTCCTATTCATATACCCCTCCAAATGCCTTTTAAATGTTGCAATTGTACTAGCCCCCACCACCACTTCTGGCAGCTCATTCCATACACTTACTACCCTGTGTGTGCGTGTGAAAACATTGTCCCTTATGTCTCTTTTATATCTTTCCCCTCTCAACCTAAACCTATGCCTTTTGGTTCTGGACTCCCCGACCCCAGGGAAAAGACTTTGTCTATTTATCCTATCCATGCCCCTCATAATTTTGTAAACCTCTATAAGGTCACCCCTCAGCCTCCGATGCTCCAGGGAAAACAGCCCCAGCCTGTTCAGCCTCTCCCCTATAGCTCAAATCCTTCGACCCTGGCAACATCCTTGTAAATCTTTTCTGAATCCTTTCAAGTTTCACATCTTTCCGATAGGAAGGAGACCAGAATTGCATGCAATATTCCAAAAGTGGCCTAACTAATGTCCTGTACAGCCGCAACATGACCTCCCAACTCCTGTACTCAATATTCTGACCAATAAAGGAAAGCATACCAAACGCCTTCTTCACTATCCTATCTACCAGTGACTCCACTTTCAAGGAGCTATGAACCTGCACTCCAAGATCTCTTTGTTCAGCAACACTCCCTAAGACCTTACCATTAAGTACATAAGTCCTGCTAAGATTTGCTTTCCCAAAATGCATTACCTCACATTTATCTGAATTAAACTCCATCTGCCACTTCTCAGCCCATTGGCCCATCTGGTCCAGATCCTGTTGTAATCTGAGGTAACCTCTTCGCTGTCCACTACAGCTCCAATTTTGGTGTCATCTACAAACTTACTAACTATACTAATGCTCACATCCAAATCATTTATATAAAATGACAAAAAGTAGTGGACCCAGCACCAATCCTTGCGGCACTCCACTAGTCACAGGCCTCCAGTCTGAAAAACAACCCTCCACCACCACCACCCTCTGTCGTCTACCTTTGAGCCAGTTCTGTATCCAAATGTCTAGTTCTCCCTGTATTCCATGAGATCTAACCTTGCTAATCAGTCTCCCGTGGGGAACCTTGTCGAACGTCTTACTGGACTCCATATAGATTATATCTACCACTCTGCCCTCATCAAGCCTCTTTGTTACTTCTTCAAAAAACTCAATCAAGTTTGAGAGACATAATTTCCCACGCACAAAGCCATGTTGATTATCCCGAATCAGTCTTTGCCTTTCCAAATACATATACATCTTGTCCCTCAGGATTCCCTCCAACAACTTGCCCACCACAGAGGTCAGGCTCACTGGTCTATAGTTCCCTGGCTTGTCTTTACCGCCCTTCTGAAATAGCGACACCACATTTGCCAACCTCCAGTCTTCTAGCACCTCACCTGTGACTATCGATGATACAAATATCTCAGCAAGTGGCCCAACAATCACTTCTCTAGCTTCCCACAGAGTTCTCGGGTACACCTGATCAGGTCCTGGGGATTTATCCACTTTTAACCGTTTCAACACATCCAGCACTTCCTCCTCTGTAATCTGGACATTTTGCAAGATGTCACCATCTATTTCCCTACAGTCTATATCTTTCATATCCTTTTCCACAGTAAATATGATGCAAAATAGTCATTTAGTATCTCCCCCAATTTCTGTGGCTCCACACAAAGGTCGCCTTGCTGACCTTTGAGGGGCCCTATTCTCTCCCTAGTTACCCTTTTGTCCTTAATGTATTTGTAAAAACCCTTTGGATTCTCCTCAATTCTATTTGCCAAAGCTATTTCATGTTCCCGTTTTGCCCTCCTGATTTCCCTCTTAAATATACTCTTACTTTCTTTATACTCTTCTAAGGATTCACTCGATCTATCCAGTCTATACCTGACATATGCTTCCTTCTTTTTCTTAACCAAACCCTCAATTTCTTTAGTCATCCAGTATTCCCTATGCCTACCAGCCTTCCCTTTCACCCTAACAGGAATATACTTTCTCTGGATTCTTGTTATCTCATTTCTGAAGGCTTCCCATTTTCCAGCCGACCCTTTGCCTGCGAACATCTGCTTCCAATCAGCTTTCGAAAGTTCTTGCCTAATACAGTCAAAATTGGCCTTTCTCCAATTTAGGACCTCAACTTTTAGATCTGGTCTATCCTTTCCCATCACTATTTTAAAATAAATAGAATTATGGTCGCTAGCCCCAAAGTGCTCCCCCACTGACACCTCAGTCACCTGCCCTGCCTCATTTCTCAAGAGTAGGTCAAGTTTTGCACCTTCTCTAGTAGGTACATCCACATACTCAATCAGAAAATTTTCTTGTACGCACTTAAGAAATTCCTCTCCATCTAAACCTTTAACACTACGGCAGTCCCAGTCGATGTTTGGAAAGTTAAAATCCCCTACCATAACTACCCTATCATTCTTACAGATAGCTGAGATCTCCTTACAAGTTTGTTTCTCAATTTCCCTTTGACTATTAGGGGGTCTATAATACAATCCCAATAAGGTGATCATCCCTTTCTTATTTCTCAGTTCCACCCAAACAACTTCCCTGGATGTATTTCCAGGAATATCCTCCCTCAGCACAGCTGGAATACTACCCCTTACCAAAAATGCCACTCCCCCTCCCCTCTTGCCTCTCTTTCTATCCTTCCTGTAGCATTTGTATCCTGGAACATTAAGCTGCCAGTCCTGCCCATCCCTGAGCCATGTTTCTGTAATTGCTATGATATCCCAGTCCCATGTTCCTAACCATGCCCTGAGTTCATCTGCCTTCCCTGTTTAGGCCCCTTGCATTGAAATAAATGCAGTTTAATTTATTAGTCCTACCTTGTCCCTGCCTGCCCTGTTTGACTCATATCTGTTCTTAACTGTACCTGTCTCAGATTGATCTCTTTCCTTACCATCGCCCTGGGTCCCATCCCCCCAACTTGCGAGTTTAAATCCTCCCGAGCATCTCTAGCAAATTTCCCTGCCAGTATATTAGTCCCCTTCCAATTTAGGTGCAATCTGTCCTTCTTGTACTTCTACCCCAAAAGAGATTCCAATGCTCCAAAAATATGAATCCTTCTCCTATACACCAGCTCCTCAGCCATGCATTCATCTGCTCTATCCTCCTATTCCTGCCCTCACTAGCTCGTAACACTGGGAGTAATCCAGATATTACTACCCTCGAGGACCTACTTTTTAAATTTCTGCCTAACTCTCTATAATCTCCCTTCAGAATCTCAACCTTTTCCTTTCCAATGTCGTTGGTTCCAATGTGGACAATGACCTCCTACTGGCCCCTCTCCCCCTTGAGAACATTTTGCACCCTCTCTGAGGCATCCTTGATCCTGGCACCAGGGAAACAACACACCATTCTGCTTTTTCTCTGCTGGCCACAGAAACATCTGTCTGTTCCTCTGACTACAGAATCCCCTAACAGAATTGATCTCTTGGAAGCCGATGTACCCCTCGTTGAATTAGAACCAGTCTCAATACCAGAAACTTGGCTGTTTGTGCTACGTTCCCCTGAGAATTCAGCACCCCCTACATTTTCCAAACAGCATACCTGTTTGAAATGGGTATATCCACAAAAGACTCCTGCCCTCGGTGCCGACCTTTCTCACCCTTCCTGGAGTTAACTCATCTATGTGACCGTATCTGAGACTCTCCACCCCCCCCTTCCTATAACTGCCATCCATCACATACTGTTGCTGTTGCAAATTCCTCATCGCTTCTATCTGTCTCTCCAAACGATCTGATAAGATTCGCATCCAACAGCATTTATGGCAGATATAATCCGCAGTAACCCTTAAACTCTCTTTAAACTCCCATATCTGACAAGAAGTACATATCACTGCAAAGGCCATTTTTGCTCCTTCACAATCTACAGACCCAGAAAATAACACCATCTTATTCCTCTACAAAACACTGCCCCAGGTTAAGTTAATAGCTATGGCTTATATTTTAAGTTTAATCAAGAGACTTATCTCCAAAAACACAATCAAGAAAGAATCCACTATACTCACTACTGCAACTTTAATGCTACCTATCTTTGTATCATCTGCAAATTTAGCCAGAAAGCCCTCAGTTCCTTCATTTAGATTGTTAATGTATAAAGTGAAATGTCGTGGTGCCAACAGTCTCGTAGAACATCACTTGTCACCAGTTGCCATTCTGAGGATGACTTTTTATCCCCACACTCTGGCTGCCTGGCAGAAAGCAAGCTTCTATCTATGCTAACGCCTTGCCTCTAATACCATGGGCCCTTATCTTACTCAGTAGTCTCTTGTGCAGCACCTTATCAAAAACCTCCTTGAATTCCAGATTGATAACATCAAGTCAACCAAATTGGGAGAGTATCAAGGTTCTCATATTGGAGTCACTAGTTCAAATTTCTAATATTTGCTGCCCAATAATAAAACAAAATATTTGGCAGCACCATTCCACCTAGTATCTTAGGCCTGTTTTCATAACTGGAGTGTTTTTTTTATTCCAAATAAATTTAAGAATGAGACTACCTACTTTAGGGGAAAAAGAAAGAGGGAGAAAAATTGGTACGCATTGAAATAAATTAAGAAAAGTGGAAAAATATTCATTTTAATGGAATTAATTCTAGCAGCAACAGACAAATTAAGGAGAGACCATGGTTCGAAGTCTCGCTTAATTTGTACAAGTAATGGTTCAAATGTTTTCCTGTACCAATTACCTCATGTATCTGCCACATATACACCAAGATAAACAAAATCAGAGTTGGCAATTTTAAATGGTAAATTATCCAGTGGGTATTCCCTGGCAGGCTTATTGATAGCAAATATCTCACTTTTGCTAAAAATCAATTTATACCCAGAAATCTTACCAAGAGACTCTAAAACTGAAAGTATGGTGGGAATGGAGAGAGATAAGGTCGAGACAACAGCAAAAATTTGCAGAGAGGGCAACCTTCAACTTCACACTATTTCTAATAATGCCAGAAAAATCAGGATGAGTCTGCAGGGCAATAGACAGAGGCTCAATTACAATGGCAAACAGCAGTGGACTCAAAGGACACCCTGGTCTCTTTGAACAATAAAAGGTAGAAATAATCAGAATTCATATTATTGGTCCCAAATTAGGCCTGCGGTGATGCATAGAGTAGTTTGATCCAAGAAATAAATTTACCCCAAAGCCAAATTTCTCCAAAGTAAAAAAGATAATTCCATTCCACTCCATCAAAGTCTTTTTCAGCATCTAAAGGTATCAATGCCTCAGGGAGATGGATGGGGAAGAATTGTAAACAATGTTGAGTACACTGCCTAAGATTAAAAAAAAAGTGTGCCTTTGCAAATAAATCCAGTTTGACCCAAGGATATGATAGATGGAAGGATGGTTTCCAAACGCCGGGCCAATAGCTTTGACAATAACACAAAGTCAACATTTAGCAGACTTATAGGACGTCATGAACCACACAGGGAGACATCTGCAGTTTGCACTTTCTCCTCGTCAGGGATCCTTGCCTTCTTTTAAAAAGCAAAGAAACGTCTGAGTTCAAGTTTGAGGAAGAGTCAGAATTAAACATTTCAACAAGTATCTACAAAAAGCAAAGCCAGCTTTCTCCAAAACGTTTTATAAAATTTGTTCAGAAAACGATTGGGTCCAGATGGTTTTACGGAGAAGCCGCTTTGTACCACTGTGTAGTGATCTCAACACAGCCTCAAGTTCCATTGCCAGGACTGGCTGTTCCAATTCCTTGCCACATTTTGGTGAAGAGCAGGAAATGTTAATCTTATCAAAAAAGGTATTTAAATCTGGTGTAGCAGAAGAACATTCTAAATGACAAAAGTGAAATGTAAAATTTCTTAGAAGTCTTGTTGATTTCTAATGTGACGTGAAACCTGAATTAGCCTTCATTTGTGGGATTAATTGAGATGAGGACATTTGGTGTAACCGACGTGCCAAAAATTTACGAGTTCGATCTCCTTGTTCATAAAATATAGACCTAGAGTGAAGTAAAAGCTTTGTGGAGTATTGTGACATTACGACATCATACTTTGCCTGTAGGGATATTCATTCTTTATATACTTCTGGAGACTTCGAGATTGCATAAAGGGAGTCTAATTGAGATAGACGTTGTGCTAACCATGCAAATTTCTCTTTCCTAAGTCTATGCTCATGTGGTCCATAAGAAATTATTTCACACCGATGAATGCCTTCAGGGTTTCGCACAGCAAAGAAGCTGTATTGTCTGGGGTTTTGTTAAATTTTTTATAAAATCTATCCAAAGTTTGGGAGATGATTTGCAGCTCGGGTGCAACACAAATTCCCAGCTCGGTGAACAGAACCACAACAAAAATCTATCCGCTGAGAGACAAAATTAAGCAGTAAAAACTAAGCAGGCAAAATAAGAATAAGCATGTATTGAGACGCCAATGTGGTTGTGTATTAAGAAACTTCTAAAAGCAAACATTCATCGAGACAGTTGCATGGTTTGATAAAACAATTGAATCATATTTCCAACCAGAAATGGATGTGAGCAGTCTGTTATCCACCAAAAAAAAATCAGTGCGTGTGACGGACATGCAGGGAAAAAAAAAATTCCTTTCTAGAGGGATTAAAGAACCGTTAGACATCAATAACATTTAAACTCCTCCATAAAAGTCTTAATTATTTTAGCAGATTTGGACTTGACACTCAGAACAGAGGATGAACGGTCTATGTGAGAATTCAACCAACAGTTAAAATCTCCTCTCAGGATTAAATGGTGTGAAGAAAAAACTGGTAACATTGAAAGGAACCGTCTGAAAACAGCCTCATCATCCCAGTTGGGAGCATAAACATTGATGTAATCTTGGCTAATGTCAAAATTCTGCCCAATAGTAATAATAAGTCTGCCAGTAGAGTCAGAGATAGTTTTAACCTGGATGAAGGAATAGATTTATGTAAAAGAATAACAACTCTGTTATGTGTAAGAATAATGGGGTGGTTAAGGTAGGGGATTTTAACATTCCAAACATAGACTAGGACTTAGTGAGTTTTGAGATTTGTAGCTCAGGTTGAGGTTCTGGATGTAGGTTTGCTTGCTGAGCTGGAAGGTTCATTTCCACATGTTTGTCACCCTACTAGGTAACATCTTCAGTGGGCCTCAGGCAAAGCACTGCTAATAAGTCCTGCTTTCTATTTATATGGTTGGGTTTCTTCGGGTTGATGTCATTTCCTGTGGTGAAGTCACTTCCTGTTCCTTTTCTCAGGGAGTGGGAGATGAGGTCTAACTTGATGTGTTTGTCAATAGAGTTCCGGTTGGAATGCTATGCTTCCAGGAATTCTCCTGTGTGTCTTTGTTTGGCTTGTCCTAGAGTGGATATGTTGTCCCAGTTGAAGTGATGTCCTTTCTCATCCGAATGCAAGGATACGAGTGAGAGAGGGTCATGTCTTTTAATAGTTACTTGGCATTCATGTAACCTGGTGGCTAGTTTTCTGCCTGTTTGCCCAATGGTAGTGTTTGTTAGGAGGAAGTGCTGGATGTCTTGAAAGGCACAAAAGTGGACATATCCCCAGGACCTGATCAGGTGTACCTGAGAACTCTATGGGAAGCTAGAGAAGTAATTGCTGGGCCTCTTGCTGAGATATTTGTATCATCAATAGTTACAGGTCACGTGCCGGAAGACTGGAGGTTGGCTCACGTGATGCCACTGTTTAAGAAGGGTGGTAAGGACAAACCAGGGAACTATAGACCGGTGAGCCTGATGTCAGTGGTGGGCAAGTTGTTGGATGGAATTCTGAGGGACAGGATGTACATGTATTTGGAAAGGCAAGGACTAATTAGGGATAATCAACATGGCTTTGTGTGTGGGAAATCATGTCTTACAAATTTGATTGAGTTTTTTGAAGTAACAAAGAGGATTGATGAGGGCAGAGTGGTAAATGTGATCTATATGGACTTCAGTAAAGCGTTCGACAAGGTTCCCCATGGGAGACTGGTTAGTAAGGTTAGATCTCATGGAATACAGGGAGAACTAGCCATTTGAATACAGAACTGGCTCAAAGGTAGCAGACAGAGGGTGGTGGAGGGTTGTTTTTTTTATAGACTGGAGGCCTGTGACCAGTGGAGTGCCACAGGGATCGGTGCTGGGTCCACTACTTTTCATCATTTATATAAATAACTTGGATGTGAGCATAAGAGGTATAGTTAGTCAATTTGCTGATGACATCAAAATTGGATGTGTAGTGGACAGCGAAGGTGGTTACCGCAGATTACAACAGGATCTTGATCAGATGGGACAATGGGCTGAGAAGTGACAGATGGAGTTTAATTCAGATAAATGCGAGGAGCTGCATTTTGGGAAAGCAAATCTTAGCAGGACTTATACACTTAAATGGTAAGGTCCTAGGGAGTATTGATGAACAAAGAGACCTTGGAGTGCAGGTTCATAGCTCCTTGAAAGTGGAGTTGCCGGTAGATAGGATAGTGAAGGCGGCATTTGGTATGCTTTCTTTTATTGGTCAGAGTATTGAGTACAGGAGTTGGGAGGTCATGTTGTGTCTGTACAGGACATTGGTTAGGCCACTGTTGGAATATTGCTTGCAATTCTGGTCTCCTTCCTATCAGAAAGATGTTGTGAAACTTGAAAGGATTTCAGAAAAGATTTACAAGGATGTTGCCAGGTTGGAGGATTTGAGCTATAGGGAGAGGTTGAATAGGCTGGGGCTGTTTTCCCTGGAAATTCAGAAGGGTACAAGTTTCTCTTTTGATGGTGAGCATAAATTCTAAGAAAATAATTCATGGGCTGGATTTCCACAGATTCAGGAAGACTCCACAAATATTTAGACAAGGGCCAGTGGGACCCGGCGCGACAAGGATCATCCTCATTGCAAACAGCTCCAATTTTTTTTTTAATACAGGCAAGGTATGATTCACAAAGGTAGGTGGCCTGAACTCAGCAAGACTATTTAATCCTAGAACGAAAGTTGAGAGATGATGGCCTCGTGGTATTATCTCTGGACTGTCAATTCAGAAATCCAGATAACGCTCTGGGAACCCAGGTTCGAATCCCGTCACAGCATATGGTGGAATTTGAATTCAATAAAAATCTGGAATTAAGAATCTAATGATGACCATGAAGCCATTGTCAATTGAGAGAAAAACCCATCTGGTTCATCAAATGTCCTTTAGGGAAGTAAGCTGCCATTGATACCTGGTCTGGCCCACTTGACTCCCAACCCACAGCAAGGTGGTTGACTCTTAACTGCCCTCTGGGCAATTAGGGATGGGCATCCGTGAATGAATAAAGAAAGAATAAAAATAAATTTCAAACAGATCCCAGTTTAGTTATTCGAAGCACCTTGACATGCAGTGTGGCAGTCATAAATTGACGGAGTGAATCAGGGTGCCCTCAAAGAGTAAATAAAGTCTGCAAGTGCCACAATTTGAGATGTTTGAAATCTCCCATTCTACTTTTGGGGGGAAAAATGCTTAAGCTGTTTATGTGAGTTAAACACTGTCTGCTGACTTGCTTTGATTGGCAGGCAGGTCATCAGATGTAGCTTCAAAGATGACCACTTCTTCCATAATTTTAACAAAGTTATTTGTTGATATATCAGAAATAATGTTATTCTCATCATTCTCAAGGCCGAGATACAAATGCCACAGAAGTATTACATGAGTATTGAGCTTTAAATTCAATGTGATTTAAGTTCAAAAGAAAATATTGAAGGATTGACTAGGTTAGACATGGCTTCCTTCCACTGAGTCTACCAACACTTCCCACTGCATTGGGAAAGCTGCCAGCATAATCAAAGACCCTTTCCCACCCTGGTTATACTTTCTGCTGTCAGATAGAAGATACAAAAGTTTGAGAAAACACACCAGATTTAAGAACAGTTTCTTTCACACTGCTATCAGACTTATGAACAGTCCTTTCATATCAGAGTTGATCTTTCTCTGCATCTTTGCTGTAACTGTAACATTATATTCTACACTCTGTTCTATTACCCTGATGTTCTTATGTAAGATATGAGTTTTCTGGTTAGCCTGCAAAACAATACTTTTCACTGCAATATCAGGACGTGACAATAATAAATCAAATCAGATGATACAAAGCTAAGCAGGAATATGCTTTGTGAGGAAGATGTAAAATGTTTTCAGCAAGATTTGACAGATTTAGTCATTAAATTCCACCAGCTATGTTCTTGTCTAATAAGGAAAAAATGAAGAGATTATCCAGGAGCAAATGACTGCAGATGCTGGATAAACTCAATAAACAAAATGCTGGAAATCATCGCGGATCAGGCAACATCTATGAAGAGACAGCAAACTAAAGTTAAACAGAAGTGACTCTTTGTTTTGGTTAGAAGAATAGAAAAACAAAGCATTTTCTAAATAGTGAGAGATTGAAAAATATAAATGTGGAAAGAGTTGTAGGTGACTTTGACAATATGTCACTGAATACTAACATGCATTAAGTGCATGTTTCTCTTGTGCATTCCCTTGTTGGGGAGTCTAGGGGGACACTATCTGAAAACAAAATAAGGTGATGCCACTTAGGACCAAGATAAGTTTTTTTTTAATAGTAAGAGGGTTGTGAATGTCTGGAATTCTCTGCCAAGGTCAGTTTTGGATGCTCAGTCTGTTTAACATAGAAGTTGAAAAGCTTCTGGTTGACTAAGGGTGCAAGGGTTATGGGGATAATGTGGGTAAAAGGCACTGAAGTGTTTTATCAGCTGTGATTGTATTGAATAGCTAGGCAAGTTCAAAGGGCTGAATGACCTTCTCATGTTGTTGTATACCTATGCTCCGAATACTAAATATTCTAAACAATTTTTTAAAAAGTCTTAGAACTGATATTGGCAGAAATGCGAGCTATTACATGATACTCTTGCAGGCAGGTCTAACTGGCTCACACTAACCGTTAATTTCACTTGTCAACTATTATAAATGAGGAAAGTGCTGGGTCAGTAACTTAAAAATAAAGATTCACTGCATGCTGTCCAACATGTTATACATTTTGTATAAAATGCCTGTTCGATAACAATGACACATGACCAATACTATCCTTCATGATGTGCTTTAAATAAGTTGTATTGAAGCTGTACTATTAACCAGAGGATTAATTTAATACCTCATCTTTTCCAAGAGTCTTGAGATGGTCTAAGATTTGTCCAATCAGAGTTTCAGCAAGTTTATTAATTTCAGCCAAGAACTTGGGGTCACTGCCGTAGAGATTATCATTGGAATCCACTGCAAGACAAGAGAATTTCCTGATAAGCTTTACAATATGATCCAAATTAAATTTTGACAGCAACATTTAATTCTTGTGCTGAACTGTGAAAAGGAATTATTTTTATTTACAAAGTGTTGCTGTCAGAGAGCTACCAGAGATCATGTTTAAGCTCTCAGTTTTACTGGTTTTAATTGCTTCACTAAATTGCTGTGACATCTTTTTCACAACTGCATAATGTCTTCCAATCTCAGACAGCAAGTAGAAATGCATTAAAAAAAAAGACACTCTAATTGCACGGTCTTCACTTTTAAAATAAAAATCCATTTTCCATGGGTTCTTTACAGCCATCAAGCCTGACTTGATTTTAGGAACATACAGGGTAGGGGCAGAAGTAGAACATTCCATCCCTTCAACCTACTTCATCATTCACTATGATCATGACTTAACATCAAGCTCAAGCTCAAGACTTAAACCTGTCCTCCCTTCACATCTCTGAATTCCTTTAGCCATGAGAGCTATAACCACTAGTTTCATGAAAACACATTGGTTGAGATCAAAAGACACTTTGTGGTAGTTAATTGTACAGGCTCACCACTCTCTGGATGAAGAAATTTCTCCTCTTCTCAGCACTGGAAGTTTAAGGATACAGGTAGACCTATGTCCCCTGGTTCTGGATTCACCCACCTTTCTGCACCTAACCTGTCCAGTCCTGTTAGAATTTTAAAAAGATTTCTATGAGGTATACCCCTCATTCTTCCAAAGTCTAGTGAATACAAACTAACTGACTTAATCTCTCCTCATATGTTAGCCCTGCCTTCCCAGGAATTAACTTGGTAAACCTTTGCTGCACTCTTTCCTTCACCAAAACACCCCTCTTCAGATAAGGAGACCAAAACTGCACACAATATTCGAGATGTAGTGCCACAAATGCCCTCTGTATGTGCAGCAGGACATCCTTCTTCTTGTACTCTAATCCTCTCACTATGAAGGCCAACATATTGTTTACTTCTTTACTTTCAGTGCCTGGTGCATGAGGACACACACCTCATTAAACATTATCCTCTCTTAATTTACAGCCAAATAATAAACTGCTTTCCTATTTTTATTACTAAATGGATAACCTCACATCAGCCAGTCCAAATCTCACTGCTACATCTCTGCATCCTCCCTACAGCTCACCCATCTGCCCAGCTTTGTCTCACTAGTAAATCTTAAGAATACATCACTGTGGTCTTGTACAATTCCTTGCACTACCTCACTAGTAATTTTCAGAAAGAGACCCGTTTATTCCTACTTTTGGTCCTGGTCTGCTAACCAATTTTCTATCCATCTCTATAGACTACAATCACGTGTGCTTTAATTTTACAAATTAATCTCTTATTTGGGACTTTGCTGAAAGCTTTCTGAAATTCCATTGGCTCCCCTGATCAATCTACTGGTCACATTCTACACTGGAGGATGCACAATGATGAATGTATATTTTTGTGCAAATTAAACAGTGTCAAAATATATTCCAAAGGTATATACTGTACCTTTTTCCACATGATAAAGGTAAGTTTCTTGACTTGCTGCAGCCAACAAATGTAAAACATTTATATAGATTCGTACTTTTGAATCAGAATGATCTTCCCAAATGTAATCCTGGATCACATTCAAAAGGCCTCTCACCAAATACAAGACACCTTGTTCTGGATGATCCTGTCCAAAAATATGTACAAGAGGTTAACGTGCAGTTGATTTACTGTAAACTGGAACACAGCAACAAATCAGTTTTTTCCCCCTTGTTGCTCCTCTCCAAGTGCTAACATAGGCATATTCCTGCCACTTCTTTCAGCACAGGACAACAGCAATGAAGCTATTCAAAACAAACTTGTAACCACTAATTTTTCCCATTTTAAAAAAAAATTGAAAATATTCAAACAGTCGGTTCTGCTATAATGCATGTTTCTTCAAATTGGTTTCAACATGATTGAAGAACTTAGACCATTATTTGTAGAATGCAAACTTTCATTACCTATATTGGTTATGACGGGATTCCAGCCCCATTAGTTTAAATGGCATGGCTATTGCACAATTTTATAACGCAAGACCGAATGAGAATGGAACCAACAAGATATATCAGAACTGATTGTAATTTTCTTTGTTCAAATCTGAAAATTCAGGATGTTCCTCCAAAACAATTAGTTGCAATTTTGTAAAACATATTGACTCACTGGCATGGAATTAGTGATGTATGATGTCTGAAATAACAAAACTGATCGTTCCCTTTCGTGAAGTTTCTTTTTAAGTTTAAGTTTATCTGCAAAAATAACACTTTCTTCTCCACATCAGAAAGTCCCGCTAGCTTTTCAGTTTCCATATCTACAGTTCTATTCTCTTCCTTTTGTGCATCATTCAAATGAGTCTCCCCTCATCATGCTGCTCAAATCCCTCACAGGAGCGTAGGCTGTCTAATTCCTTTTCTCTTTCCCAAAGTTATACATCCTTAGGCAGAGCAATTAGAGAGAAGGCAACAATGTATAGTCTGATAAGATGTTGAGACCTTCTGTAAACATATTTAGGTTATATTTAATTATACAACAAAATAAGTTTGAATCGTTTGTCGAAGAGAACAAAACTTCAGACAAACACAGAGGTCACATTGTAAAATTTCAAAACAATTGAAGATTATTCGTCAGGCTTGCTGTATGATATAGTCCCCATATACAAGTAGTTAAATATGAATACGCAGGACCCAACTCCATGTCGACATTGCATCTTTTTCATTGAAAGAAAGGTCACGGAGAATGAGAATTCTTGCTGCATTCCCCATAGTAACTCCCTGACCAATCACTAAGAGTTTATCTGCATGGTGTGAAATTTTTCAGCTAAGATTGACAGCTAACAGTTCCTGTTGCATCTCCATGCCACAATGGTACAACTAATCAGCATTCTCTTCTCATATTGCTGAAACTGCTGCCCCCTTTCTAAATTTGGTTTCTTGCGTGTCACTCTGAAGAGTCTGAAACTAAACATTTCAGCTTAGTGCCATTTGCATTTAACTCTCCCCTGCTATTGACAATCAATGTAGTCTGAAACAAAAAAGGTGAAATTGCTGGAGAAACCCAGCAGGGCTGTCAGCATCTGTGAACAAAAACAGTTAATGTTTCAAGTCCACTGACCCTACTTCAAAACCAAAATGTTGTCTGTCCAGTTTTCCAGCTCTCCCATTCTCACTTGCTGCTGTTGCAAAATAACGCATCAAAATACAGGACAATAAGATGACAACCTCATACTTCAACTTACAGCAGTGAAAAAAATGTAAATTAACAGCTAAGTGTGCGCATTGCAATTTTGCATCGTTATGTTAAAACTGCTTATTAAACGAAACAAAATACAACCATTGTGTTTAAAATTAATCCATCCCACAGTTAATAGAAGCTGGGATTATTCATCAAATGGCATTTAACAAACAAAGTTTAATTATATAAATACCAAAATATTGACATTGTAAAACAAGCAATACTTCACATAGAAAATCCTAATGTTCACTCAAATTCCTTTCCTAAACCCCTCTCTCTTCTTTCAAATCCATCCTTTGACCAAATTTTCAGGTACTCCTCCAGTTTCATGCCACTTGGTGTCAAATTTTGTCAATAACATTCTTGTTCTGTGAAGAGTTTTGGGATTTTTTAAGCTATATTCTTATTGTATTAGACTTATAATCATGCAGGATCAAATTCTATTTTTAATAATAATACGGACAGGATCTTAAAACGACAACAGAATTAATTTACCTCTCTTGATCCAATTATCCCCAGGTCTCTCATGCTTTTCCACCGTACAGGCAAGCAGATGACCACTCCAGGCGTTTTAAAGTATGGATCAAATCAGTTTCATTCCCTTTCAATCTGGAGGCTTTTACAATTGTGGTGCAATTTCAGCCAGGAACTCTGACAAACTAAGGACAAAACCTGGTATCCTGTTTCACGGCAGCGGTACGTTCCCCAACACTGCCCAGAAATAATGTTATATGATTAAGATTACTTACAGGTACAATCAATAACGTGGAAAAGAAGTTATTAAGGAATTCCAGAAGAAACCCTTCAGACGTTCTCATTTTTCCATCTATGTTTATCATTTTTGGTACTTCCACAACAAGGCTGATTGCTGCTTTAAAAAAAGCATCAGCTAGTAAAAGAAAATAAAGTGTAATTAGGATAATGAATACTTCACCTCTTTCATATAATTAAACAGAATTTCTCCACCATATATATAGTTCTTTGCACCTTTCTTTAATACATCTTGATCAAGCTGATAATTGTAGAGTTCAATGAGCTTATCTTTCAATTATATCATTACCAATGCAGAGAACACTTGTTCATAATAACACCTATAATCCCACAATATAAAACAGTTACAGGACTTCTGATCTTTATTACAGAATACCTACAGGGTAATTTTTCCCTCTGGTCCCTTTAACAAGAGGAGTGTGTGGTGGAACACTCCCTACTTGTCTTGAGTGCAGCTCCAACAACACTGAAAAAGCTTAACATTCAGAACCAGTCTACTTGATTGGCACCTCATCAACATTTATTCCCTTCCTCACTGATATGTAGTGACAGCAGCGTATACCATCTACTAGATACATGGCCGCAACTCAACAAGGTTCCTTCAGTAGTAACTGGAAAAAGGCTGAAAAGCATTGTAATCTCTGGGTTACTACCAGTGTCATGTGCTTTTGAGGCAAGGAATAGAGTAGGAGAGATGAATATGTTGCTAAGAAGCTGGTGCAGGGGGCAGGGATTCAGGTTCTTGGATCATTGGGACTTCTTCTGGGGCAGGGGTAACCTGTGCAAGAGGGAAGTGTTGAACTTAAACTGAAGGAGAGCCAAATATCTTCACAGATAGGTTTGCTAGTGCTACTCAGGAGGGTTTAAACTTGAGGGGCAAAGGGCTGGGAACTAGAGCAACAGGTCAGCAAGTAGAGAGATTGAGGGGAAGGGACATGTTAAGACCAATAAATCAGAAAGGACAGACAGAGACAGGTAAATGAACACAATGGTACCTATGGGCTAAAGCGTGTTTATTTCAATGCAAGGAGTATTATAGGTAAGGCAGTTGAGCTTAGAGTCTGGATCAGTACATGGATCTATGATGTTGGCAGCATTACAGAGACTTGGTTGAGAAAGGGACAGGTGTAGCTACTCAATGTTCCAAGGTTTCATTACTTCAGAGGAGATATAGAGGAAAGTAAAAGAAGTAGAGGATTTATATTACTAATTAGGGAGAATGTTACATCTGCACTGAGAGGACATGCTGGAGGCAGTATGGGTACAGCTCAAGAATAAGATGGGTGCAGTCACTCTGTTAGGATTATACTATAACCCCCCACCCAACAGCCACCAAGACATTGAGGAACAAATATGTTGGGAGATTATGGAAAGGTGCAATAAAAAAAAGTTGCCACAGTGGGTGACTTGAACTTCCCTAATATTGACCGAGACTCCTTCAGAGCAAGAGGCTTAGACGGGACAGAATTTGTTAAGGGCACCCAAGAGGGTTTCTTGAAACAGTGTGTGGTTAGTCCAACTAGAGGAGGGGCCAAACTAGACCTTGTATTGGCTAATGAGCCTGGCCAGGTGACTGACCTTTCAGTGGGAGTGCATTTTGGAAACAGTGATCACAACTCCTTAAATTTTAAGATAGCTAGAGATTATTAATTGGGAGGAACTGTCATCAAGCAAGTTCAGTCATCAAGCAAGTTCATATTTGACAGGTGGGAATTCTTTAAAGACCTGCTGGGAAGAGTTCAAGACCAGCATGTTCCAGTAAGGAGGAAGGAGGTCTGAAGGTTGATAAGTCTCCGGGACCTAATGGCCTGCATCCCAGGGAACTGAAGGTGGTGGCTCGGGAAATCGTGGATGCGCTGGTGATTATTTTCCAGAGTTCAATAGAATCGGCGTCGGTTCCTGAGGATTGGAGGGCGGCTAATGTTGTGCCACTTTTTAAGAAGGGTGGGCGGGAGAAAGCAGGAAATTATAGACCAGTTAGTCTGGCCTCAGTGGTGGGAAAGATGCTGGAGTCTATTATAAAGGATGAAATTATGGCACATCTGGATAATAGTAACAGGATAGGACAGAGTCAGCATGGATTTATGAAGGGGAAATCATGCTTGACTAATCTTCTTAAATTTTTTGAGGATGTAACTCGGAAGATGGACGAGGGAGATCCAGTGGATGTAGTGTACCTGGACTTTCAGAAAGCTTTTGATAAAGTCCCACACAAGAGGTTAGTGAGTAAAATTAGGGCGCACGGTATTGGGGGCAAAGTACTAGATTGGATAGAGAATTGGTTGGCTAATAGGAAACAAAGGGTAGTGAATAACGGCTCCATTTCGGAATGCCAGGCAGTGACCAGTGGGGTACCGCAGGGATCCGTGCTGGGACCGCAGCTTTTTACAATATATGTAAATGATATAGAAGATGATATCAGCAATAACATTAGCAAATTTGCTGATGATACAAAGCTGGGTGGCAGGGTGAAATGTGATGAGGATTTTAGGAGATTACAGGGTGACCTGGACAAGTTAGGTGAGTGGGTAAACTGCATCTGATGTGGATAAATGTCTGGTTATCCACTTTGGTGGCAAGAACAGGAAGGCAGATTACTACCTCAATGGTATCAAATTAGGTAAAGGGGCTGTTCAGAGAGATCTGGGTGTTCTTGTCCACCAGTCAATGAAGGCAAGCATGCAGGTACAGCAGGTGGTGAAGAAGGCTAATAGCATGCTGGCCTTCATAACAAGAGGAATTGAGTATAGAAGCAAAGAGGTGCTCTGCAGCTGTACAGGGCCCTGGTGAGACCACACCTGGAGTACTGTGTACAGTTCTGGTCTCCAAATTTGAGGAAAGACATTCTGGCTATTGAGGGAGTGCAGCGTAGATTCACGAGGTCAATTCCTGGAATGGCAGGATTACCTTACACTGAAAGACTGAAGCGACTGGGCTTGTATACCCTTGAGTTTAGAAGACTGAGAGGGGATCTGATTGAAACGTATAGGATCATGAAAGGATTGGACACTCTGGCAGGAGGAAACATATTTCCGCTGATGGGGGAGTGCCGAACCAGAAGACACAACTTAAAAATACGGGGTAGACCATTTAGGACAGAGATGAGGAGAAACTACTTCACCCAGAGAGTGGTGGCTGTGTGGAATGCTCTGCCCCAGAGGGCAGTGGAGGCCCAGTCTCTGGATTCATTTAAGAAAGAATTGGATAGAGCTCTTAAAGATAGTGGAGTCAAGGGTTGTGGAGTCAAGGGTTATGGAGATAAGGCTGGAACAGGATACTGATTGGGAATGATCAGCCATGATCATATTGAATGGTGGTGCAGGCTCGAAGGGCTGAATGGCCTACTCCTGCATCTATTGTCTATTGTCTATCTATTGACAAGGTTGGCAAGGTAAGGGACCCTTGGATAATGAAGGAGGTTGTGAATTTCATCAAAAGGTAAAAAGCAGATGTAAAATTTAGAAAACTAAAATCAGAAAGGGGCCCTGTGAGGAATATAAAGAATGTAGCAAGGCACTCAAGCAGGTAATTAGGAGCACAGGAAGGGCATAAAATGACCTTGGCAAGTCGGGTTAAAGAGAAACTCAAGGTATCCTATAGATTCTTGGACAACTATGGAGAGTGTAGGACCATTCAAGGATAAAGGAGGGAACTTGAGCTTGAAGGAAGAGGATATGGGCAAGATCCTAAATGAGTACTTTGTCAGCATTCACCCAGGAGGAGGAGATGGAAATCAGTGTGGAGCATGCTAATCTGCCAGGGCATTTTGTAATCGAGGAAGAAATGGTGTTGGGTCTCCTGCAGAGCATGAAAGTGGCTAAGTCCCCAGGGCCCAATGGTTTCTACTCCAGGTTGAGAGACGCAAGAAAGGAGATTGCTGGGGCCTTGACCAAGATCTTTGTATCCTCGTTAGCCAATGGGCATCCTAATGAGCTGGCGGTTAGCTAATGTTGTCCCTCTGTTCTAGAAGGGAAATAGGGAGAATCTAGGAAACTATAGATGGGTGAGAATCACTTTGGTGGTTAGGAAGCTATTGGAGAGGATAGGACTTACTCACGTTTGGAAAAACAAGGCCTAATTAGCAATTGTGCAGGGCAGGTCATACCTTACTAACTTACTGAATTTTGAGGTGGTGACGAAGGTGATCGATAAGGATAGAGCATTGCATGCTGTTTATAAGGGTCTTAAGCAAGGCTTTCAACAAGGTTCCTCATGGTAGGCTCATCCAGAAGATTAAGATGCATGGAATCCAGTGACATGGCCACATGGTTTCAGAACTGGCTTGTCCATAGAAGTCAGAGGATACTGGTGGAAGGGTGTTTTTAAGGCTGGAGATAAGTGACTAGTGGTGTTCCACAGGGATCTGCACTGGGACTTCTGCTGTTGTGATATATATCAATGACTTACATGAAAATATAGATGGGTAGGTTAGTAAGTTTGCAGGCAATACAAAGATCGGTAGAGTTATGGATAATGTAGAAGGTTGTCAAAGGATATAGATCAGTTCCAGATATGGGCAGAGAAATGGCAGATGAAGTTTAATCCAGGCAAGTGTCAGATGCTGTACTTTGGGAGATCAAATGTTAAGGAAAAGTATATGGTTAATGGCAGGACCCTGAACAGCGTTCATTTACAGAGGAGTCTTGGGGTTCAAGTCCATAGCTCTCTGAAAGTAGCCACGCAAGTAGACAGGTTGGTAAGGAAGGCACGCTTGCCTTTATTAGTCAGGGAATTGAGTACAAGAGTCAGGATGTCATGTTACAGCTTTATAAGACTTTGGTTAGCCCACACAGAATTGTATTACATTCGATTCTGGTCACCACATTATAGGATGTGGAGGCAATGGAGAGGATGCAGAAGAGGTTTACCAGGATGCTGCTTGGATTAGAGGGAATGAGCTATAAAAAGGAGGCTAGAAAAACTCAGGTTACTTTCTCTGGACTGGTGGAGGCCAAAGGGAGATTTGATTGAAGTTATAGGGTACAGTCAGAGTTTTACAGCATGGAAACAGCTAATATAAACTGCTCAATTTTAAATAATTCAACTTGGTTTATCTAAATAAATATTATGCCAACAAAAATATCCCACCATGTTAAACAGATGGTAGGCATTACAAAAACAATTAAAACAGTATCAAATTTAGTTCCATTCTGCAAAGATAAACTGGTCCAAAGTATCAAATAAAAGAGGATGCATCATACACCCAATTCTGTTGGTGGATCAAAAGCATGTATGGACAGAAAATACTTTCAATGAATAACATACAAAATATTATTTAGTTAGAGAGACAAAACACATGGATCAATGTTTAATGTTTCAAGCATTTACATTTTTCCAAGAGTCATTTTCTAGGTCATGTCTGCATGACAAACTGAGCCTGTTTCATCTCTGCAACTGTCCATCTTTTCACACATTGACCATTAAAGTAAAATCACCATGGTAACAATACACATTAAAGGACCTCAAGAACCAACTGTTTGCTATTTTCGTGAGGAATGACAGTAAAAAAAAAAATCAGTTTGAAATAATTCATCTCTAGGAGTACGTAACACTTGTATAATTTACAGCTTCTCTTTGTCCCTAATGGTTAATTGAGTGAACTATTTAACAAACTGTTATAATTCTGAACACACTGAAATGCCTACAATTTTTCTTTAAGTTGACTTTAGTGATAGAAACAGTTTCAAAGATAATTATCATCCTTTTTCAATGTAATTAATAAAAGCAAATAGAGCAAACGCAGAAAATTATCTGCTTGCTTAAATTGGAAGAACAAAATCATACAAGAACAGGCCCTACAGCCCACCGAGACTACACAGACACCACACCTTTCCAAACAAGAAAACTTTTGCCTCTGAGGTCAGCATCCTGGTCTTCCCTGCTTATTCCTGTATCTCGCAAGGAACATCCTGTCAGTGCCAGGTCAGGATACGCAGAAATAAAAACTGAAAATACTCCAGTCAGGCAGCATCTATGTTCAGAGAAAGAATTAATGTTTCTAGCCTGATGAAGAGCCAATAATCTGAAGAGGTTAGAGATGGAACACAATTTAAAGAATTACTGAGACAGGAAAAAGGGAATGGAAGGAAAGGACAAAAACAATCTGTCTAAGATGGAAGGCACAGTTATTACATAGGACTTAGGATGGCAGTGCAGTGCAAGTGGGTGTGGTCAAATTTTTTAAAAATGTCAGGCGGAGAGAATCTGGAAGTGGCAAACATAGAACCATAAGCAACACCTGCCATCTAATAAAATGAAAGCACTGGGTAAGATCTAAAATTGGTAAACGTAATGTTGAGTCTAATTTACTGCCATAAGCACATTACATGCTTTAAAAGGCTAAAAACTGCTTCTTAACTCAGCGGTAGGAAATTAGAAAAGAAGAAGTGATAAGGTGTAGTTAGGTCAAAAGATCCACTGAAAGGATAAAGCAGACTGGGAGGTGGACACTGTGGGAGAAGGGACAAGAAAAGGCAGTGCATTAATATAGTCAAAGCCTGACTGCACTGAAAGGAGGTCAAAGAATAGGTTGTCCAGAGGGGTGGGGTAGAGGGAGTTTTCCATTCATCTTTTAAAAAACTTCCATTGCACAAATAAAAGGCTATAGAGAGATGACTAAAAGCAGCTCACTTGCATAGCACATTTGTATATTATAAGTTGTGTATGTCAGTCTCCCATTTGTCTTGTTCTGAATCTCAGTCATACACAGAAAGGCAAAGAAAAAACATTCAAGCAAATGGTCAACCTTGGCTACTTTCCAGCATCTCTAACAAAGGCTCATTTCAGTTGCAAATCACAAGAGAGCAATAAGTAAATTATTGGAATTAGTTTCCACGACATAAAAAGCAGCCATTTTATTCTGATAATTCCAATGCAAAGTTCTCTACAGATGCTCCTGCTCCTCCTGGTAAAATCAATTCGGTTTTAATCTGCATTCAAAAAACGTCCTCTGTTTGACTTTTCAGGGACAACGACACTAAGATGGCGACAGCGGAGTGGGCTCGTCCGCTTCATCCACTTTTCTCTCCTTTTCTTCTTTTAAGTTTTTTTTTTATTTTAATCCTACTTATCTTCTGGAGAGAGCTCAGTCTTGGAGGCGGTGGTGGCCATGGCATCATGTATCATTGCACTATGCAGCATGGCAGCAGCTGAGGGCCTGGATCAGCCCATGAAGGTTCGGAATCAAACTCAACCAATGCAGCAGCGATGGTCTACTGGCATCTGCGGTAACAAGAGCAGGCAGCCTGAGCTCTCCCAGAGAGCGGCCAAAGCAGAGGAGATCAAACCCTTATAGGGAGTGCAAGCACAGCAGGGCTCAGCACTTAAAACTGTTAAACTTCTAAAAAACCAAAAGACCTGCGGATGCTGTAAATCAAAGACAAAAATAGAAATTGCTGGAAAAGCTCAGCAGGTCCAGCAACATACGTGGACAGAATTAGAGCTAAACATTTCAGGTCAAATGAAGACAGAGACACCCTTCTGAGGGTCACTCAATCTGAAACTTTAACTCTGCTATTTGATTATGAATTTGGAACTTCTCACAGCAATAAAATTTAGAACATTTTAAAAATTGGCTGAAATATTGTTATCTCTTGCCCTTCCATGTTCATCTAATTCAGGAGGCCCACCTCCAAATTTCTTGGTGCATTTCCAAGTAAACCAGGCCAAGTACAGGAGACAGTGGGCAAATGAAAGAAGCAATGAGAACCAAAGGATGAATCAGAAGAGATTAGTAGCCAACATCAAAAGAAAATTCAGACAAGTCATCCATATGTTTAGAGTGGGACCAATGCGGGACCATACAGCAAATTGATCAGAGGCACAAGGTACAAGTAAGGCACTAGAAAAGAAGGAACACTGGATTTAGGAAGAGTAGTAGGACATTGGGTCTTTGAGGTCTGTTGTGCAATTCAACAATCATGGCTGATCTAGTTGTGGTCTCAGCTCCACTTCCCTGTCAGTAAACTCTTGACTCACTTGCTGAGCAAAGATTTGTCTAACCCAGTTTTGAATAAATTTAAACACCAGCCTCCATGACCACCTTCGCACACCTAGGACGATTGTGAGGAACAAACAATGCATCTCAAAAATGAAAATTTCGTTAACCATAGTCTCCAATTTTATACACTCCACAAAAAAGTCCACTGACTAGCCATCCTATCTGGTCCTCTCAAGATCTTAAGTATTTCAATAAGATCACATCTCATTCTTGTCAATGGGAAAAAAAAACTAGCGAGTAGAGTGGCACAATCAGAGCTGGGTCCTTGACTATTTGCAATCTATATAAATAGATATGACTGTGGGGACTGAATGTGATGCGGCTCAGTGGTTAGCACTGCTGCCTCACAACACCAGGAACCCAGATTAGATTCCAGCCTTGGGTGACTGCGTGTGGAGTTTGCGCATTCCCCCGGTGTCTATGTGGATTTCTACCAAGTGCTCTGGTTTCCTCCCACAGTCCAAAGATGTGCATGTTCTGTGGAGGCCATGCTAAATTGCCCACTATTGAGAAATGTGTAGGTTAGGTGCATTAGCCATCGGAAAAATGTAGGGTAATAGGGATAGGGTCTGGGTGGGATTCTCTTTGGAGGGCAACAACATACTGCTTTTCTAATCTTTCTGCCCAAGTACACATTTAGTACATTATAAATCTGTGAATTTATTGCCCACTCATTTAACTGCCGATAGTCCATTGGCCTTTCCAGACACTCTAGCTCCTGTCGGCAACTTACCAAGATAGGTAGGAAAAAGTGTCATTAAGAAATTTAGATGCAACACATTCAGTCACTATAGTCAAATCTATTAATATAGATTGCCAATAGTCAAGGATCAGTTCTGATCACTGCACCACTCTACCCGCTACAATTTTTTTCCCATTCGTCTCTATTCAGACAGATCACAAGATCTTAAGACTTAGGAGCAAAAAGTAGGCCATTCGGGCCATCGGGTCTGCTCTGCCATTCAATGGCATCATGGGTGATCTGAGGATCCTCAGCTCCACCTTCCTGCCTCTTCCCCATAACCCTCAATTCTTTTGTTGATTAAAAATCTCCAGGCTCAATAGCCTGTGATAATGAATTCACAGATTCACTATCCTCAAAAAAAAAGTCCCCTTCGGTCTTAAACATATGACCCCTTATTCTGAAACTATGCCAGTGGTGAGAGACTCTGAAGGGAAACAGCTTCAACATCTACTCTATCAACCACCCCAAAAATGTACGTGGCAGGCACTCATGTGACTCAGCCAACATGGTCTTTCTCATAAGCTGCAGGCAAGGATCCCCTGAGGCATGGTGCATTGGTGAGACCGAGCAGAGGCTACAGCAATGGATGAATGAACACCACGTACCAAACAGATAGGAATGCTCCTCCCCAGTCAGAGAACAATTCTGCGGTTTGGGACATTCAACCTTGGACCTTTGGGTGATCATCCTCCAAGGCAGACTTTGAGACAGGCAACAATGCAAAGTGGCCGAGCAGAGGCTAATAGCCAAGTTCGCTCCCCATAGGGACGGCCTCAACTGGGACCTTGGGTTCATGTCACACTACGGGTGACCTCACTGCACTACACACAGACGCAGACACACGCACTCCTACAAGACCCATCTCATACACAAGCTCACTCTCATATGCTCACACATACATTCCCACACTCACCCACGCATGCTCTCAGACTTGCACTCCTTTACACTCTCACGCACTCTTAGACTCTCATACCTTCCCTGCACGCGCACACACACACAAGTTTATGGGGTGAATTTGTACTTGCAGAATTACATTTTCTTTTGCTCAAAAACTGCACGAATCCATGTAAGATTCTGTAAATCTCTTCAGATTAGAATCAGTCTGAACATTGTGGCACGACAGCCTCACACAGGGCACCTCACTCTTCAATGCATTATCTGGGCCAACATAGCACCTATTGTTAAAGTTCACTTGAGAATACAACTTCAAGAAAGTTCTGGAATTTACATATTAAAGAACTGAAACCAACATGCCCACCCTAAAAGATGAAAGACTTAAACAATCCAGGTCTTTTTCAACATATAATTTCAGTTACATTACATTGTAAACTTTGGCTATAAATTCTGTGTCTTACAATCTTATTCTCCACAGCTACCTGACGAAGGAGCAGCGTTCCAAAAGCTAGTGCTTCCAAATACACTTGTTGGACTATTAATTTGGTGTTGTGAGATTTTTAAACTTTGCACACCCCAGCCCAACACCAGCAGCTCCAAATCATGTCTATTTCTATGGTCCTTTTCATTATAGGATGTTCCAAAGCAATGTACACAGTCTGAAGTGCAACAGCTGTTGCGATATCAGAAATTGTCAGCTGCCAACAAATTAGCACTCAAAATTCTCACAAAAGTAATGTGGCACAACCAGATGTTCTCATTGATAGTGGTGATGGCGAGTGGATCAGAGTAGGGGGGGGGGGGGGGGGCAGGTTGAAGCTTTTGCAACCATTTTTAGTCAGAAGAGCCAAATGTGAGATTTATCTTAGCCTCATCTGGAGGATCTCAGCTTCACAAATGCCAGTACTCCACCAATTCGGCTCACGCCACATGATATCAATAATTAGTGGGAAACGCTGGATATCAAAAAATACAATAGACCCTGACAAAATTTCAGCAAGAGTACTGAAGGGTGAGCTTGCCAATTGGATACAAAATTGGTTTTACGGTAGGAGACAGAGTGGTGGTGGAGATTTATTTTTCAGATGGGAGGCCTGTGACCAGCGGTGTTCCACAGCAAGTGGTAATGAGTCCATTTTTGTTTGTCATTTATATGAACAATTTGGATGGGGAATACAGAAGGCATTATTAGCAAGTTTGCAGATAACACCATAAATTGTGGTATAATGGACAGTGAAGAACGTTATCTAAGATTACAAAGAGATCTTGGTCAATTGAGTCAATGGACTGAGGAATGGAAGATGGAATTTAATTGGATAAATACAAGGCATTGTGGTACCAAAATGAAAACAAGGGCTGGACCTACACAATTAATAGTAGGGTCCTGGGTAATGTTGCAGAACATAGAAACTTAGTTCAGGTAATGCTTTGAAATTTGCATCACAGGTAGACAGAGTGGTTAATGTGGTGTTTAGCATGCTTGCCTTTATTGCTCAGACCATTGAATACAGGTTCTGAGGAAGGGTCACCGAAACGTTAACTGATTTCCCTTCACAGATGCTGCCAGAGCTTTTTCAGCACTTTCTGTTTTTGTTTCCGATTTACAGCATCCAGAGTTCCTTCAGTTTTTGAGTATAAGAGTTGGGACATCATGTTGAGGTTGTGCAGGACATTGGTGAGGCCTATTCTAGAGTACTGTGTGCAGTTCTGGTGGCCCTGTCATAAGGAAGATGTTATTAAACTGGAGGGGGTTCAGAAAATATTTACTAGGACGTTGCCAGGAATGGAGGGTTCGAGTTATAAAAAAAAACCACAGACTGCATAGGCCGGGACTCTTTACACTGGAGCACAGGAGGTGACTGTTTTGGAGTTTTATAAAATCATGAGCAGTGTAGATAAAGTGAATGACAGGGGTCTTTTCCCGAGGGTTGGGGGAATTCAAAGCTAGGAGGCATATTTCTAAGGTGAGAGGAAAAAGATTTAAACAAAGACATGTGGAGCAACTTTTTAAAAAAAATAAGTGGCTTATATGTGGAATGAACTGCCAGAGAAAGTGGGGGATATAAGTAGAGTTACAACATTCAAAAGACATTTCAATAAGTTCATGATGACAAAGGTTTGCAGGGAAATGGTCTGAGATTTGAATGCAGATGCCCCAGCTAAGAGAAGGGACACTATCACTGCACTGCAAGAGACGCCTTATAGCAGAGTGCTATGCTGACAGTTGACAGTGTTTATCTGTGTTCAACAATCCATTTCTTTGTAATGAATAATAGCTCTTGCTCAGCACAGAAATCTGGTCCTCGTTTTGTCAGTTTGTGTCTATCCGACAAGTAAATTGGGGCTTTATATACATTGACAAAATCTTTAATTTCTGTAATGACTCCAACAATACCAGGGCTTGATTTGCAGTGCACTACTCTACAGCATAGCTTCAAATAAAGCTTTGATCATTATTTTCTATTCATGGGTTGATATCAAGTATATTCAATCATACAATTTCCACTGCTGATTTTCTTAGATTTCTATTATGATAAATTCTGAGATGTGAAAACCCCAAACAGAATCCGAAAATTTAATTTGAATACTGTGGAGCAGCACAATCACCTTTAAATTGATACTTTGGAGTCTATATATTTGTAGATTATTACAGCAATTCAGTCCATCACGTTTATAAGAGAAACACAGAAAAAAGCCTAGTATAACATCACAAAGAAAGCCTGTGGAACAGTTCTAATCCGTACTCTTATGGAATGTCACACGGCAGCATAGACAACAAAAGAATCAAGCAATGAGAGCAGACTAACTGCCTACATCAGCTTTTTCCACAAGCTGTGAAGTAGCTGACATTTACATAGAATACTGCATGCTGGACAGAAAATAAAATTTAACTTATTGTTCTTAAACCAGTTTTAAAACAGTGAACTTTGACAAATACTGAACTTCCAAGAAACCAAAAGAAGAAAACTACAAGTACCTAAAATTATAAAATCCATAAGAAACAGACGCAGACATAGGCCTTTCAGCCACTCAAGCCTTCTCCACCATTCAACAGGATCATGATTGATCTGACATTCTTTATTCACAAAGGGACCAAAGGGGTGACTTTTTAAAAGTAGAGGGTGGTGCATGTATGGCATGAAGCTGCCAGGCAAAGTGTGGAGACTGGCACAGTTATGGCATTTAAAAGGTGTCTGGATGGGTAAATGAATAGGGTTTATAAGCGGGATATAGCCTAAATGCTGGCAAATGGGATTAGACTAATTTAGGATATTTGGTCAGAATGGAAGAGTTCACCGAACAGTCTGTTTCCATCTATGACTCTGACTTTCCCTGTATTTCTTAATTCCCCTACTGATCCAGAATCTATCTAGGCCAGCCTTAAATACACACAAGGACTCTGCCCCCATAGCTCTGTAGCAAGGTGATCCAAAAACTCTCAAATCTCAAGAAATTCTTCCTCATCTCAGTCTTCAATTCTGAGATTATTGTCCCTTTACTCTGAGACTATGCCCTCTGGTCCCAGATGTCTCCCTCGAGGGAAAAATCCTCCTAGTATATACCATGGTAAGCCCTTAAGAATCTCATCCTTTTCAGTGAAATCAACCCTCATTTTCCTAAACTCCAGTGAGTCGAGTCCCAACCTGTTCAGCCTTTGCTCATAAGACTATCCCTCCATACCAGATATCATCCTTATATGAATTGACAATGGAATTATATTTTTCCTTAAATAAGGGACCAAAATGGGGAATGAGCTGCCAGAGGAAGTGGTGGAGGCTGGTACAATTACAGCCTTTAAAAGGCATCTGGATAGGTACATGAATAGGAAGGGTTTAGAGGGATAGGAGCTAAACACTGGCAAATGGGACTAGATTAGGTTAGGATATCTGGCTGGCATGGACAAGTTGGACCAAAAGGGATATTTCCGTGCTGTATACCTGTATGACTCTGACTAAAACTGTTCACAGTACTCTAGATGTGGTCTCTCAGCACCTGGTTCAGTTGCAGTATACTCCAACACCAATAATAAGGACCAGCACTCCATTAGTCTTCTACATATGTGCGCCAGCTTTTTGCGTCTCATTCACAAGTGCCCACAAATCCTCTGTGTTACAAGTGCGTGGCCAAGTAGGGCTGAGTCAGCATGGCTTCATTAGGGAAGATCATGCCTGATAAATCTGTTAGAATTCTAAGTGGGTAATGAACAAGTTAGACAAAGGAGAACCAATGGATGTGATTGATTTGGATTTCCAGAAAGCTTCTGACAAGCTGCTAAAGATAGAGACTAAGGTAAATAAGTCTCCAGGGCTGCACCAAATATATCCAAGGTTACTACGGTGAGCAAGGATTGAGATTGCTGCGTTCTGGCAACGATCTTTGCATCGTCACTCTCCATGGGAGTAGTATCAGATGATTAGAGGGAGGCGAATGTTGTTCCTCTGTTCAAGAAAGGGAATAGGGAATTCCCTAGGACTTACAGACCAGTCAGTCTTACATCTGTGGTAAGCAAGGTACTCGAAAGGATTCTGAGAGTTAGGACTTATGACTATTTGGAAAAACAGTTTGATTAAAGGTAGTCAGCATGGCTTTGAGAAGGGCAAGTCAGCCTCATAAGCCTTGTTTAGTTCTTTGAGGATGTGATGAGACAAGTTGACGAAGGTCAAGCAGTGAATGTGGCGTATGTGGATTTCAGTAAGGCATTTGATATGGTTCCACATGGAAGGCTCATTAAGAGAGTTAGGAGGAATGGAATACAGGGAAATTTGGCTGTTTGGATACAAAATTGGCTGGCCGAACGATGACAGTGAGTGGTAGTGGATGGAAAGTGTACCGCCTGGAGGTTGATGACCAGTGGTGTCCTGCAGGGATCTGTTCTTGAGCCTCTACTCTTTGTAGTTTTTATAAATGACTTGGATGAAGAAGCGGAAGGATGGGTTAGTAAGTTTGCCGATGACACTAAGGTTGGAGCTCTTGTAGATAGTATTAAGGGTTGTTGCAGGCTACAAGACACTGACAGGATGCAGAGCTGGGCGGGGAAGTGGCAGATGGAGTTCAACCTGGATAAATGAGAAGTGATTCATTTTGGAAGGTCTAATTTGAATGCTCAATACAGGGTTATAGACAGGATTCTTGGCATTGTGGAGGAACAGTGGGATCTTGGGGTCCATGCATGTAGATCCCTCAAAGTTGCCACCCAAGTTGCTAGGGTTGTTAAGACGGCATATGGTGTCTTGGCTTTCATTAACAGGGGGGGGGGGGGGGGGGGGGGGGGGAGATTGAGTTCAAGAGCTGTACGCTGCAGCTCTATAAAACCCTGGTTAGACTACACTTGGAATATTGTGTCCAGTCTGGTCAGCTCTTTATAGGAAGGATGTAGATGCTTCAGAGAGGGTGCAGAGGAGATTTACTAGGATGCTGCCTGGAGAGAAGAAAGAGAGGTGACTTGATAGAGGTGTACAAGGTAAAGAGAGGTACTGATAGAGTAGATAGCCAGAGACTTTTACCAGGACAGAAATGGTTGACACAAGGGGTCATAGTTTCAAGGTGATTGCAGAAAGGTATCGGGCAGATGTCAGATGTAGGTTCTTTATGCAGACAGTGGTGGATGTGTGGAATGCTCTGCCAGCTGTGGTAGTCCAGTCAGAGACATTAGGGACATTTAAGCAACTGCTTGACAAGCACATGGACGGCAGTAAATTGATGGGCTGTAGGTTAGGTTGATCTTGGATTAAAATAAATGCTCGGCACAATATTGTGGGCCAAAGGGCCTGTACTGTTCTATGTTCTAAATGAGATTAGAGCCCATGGTGTTCTGGGCAAGGTATTGGCATGGATAGAGGATTGGTGGAAGGGGGCAGAGAATAGGGATAATATAGGGATAAAGGGAACTATGTTTCAAGATGGCAGTCTTTGACTAGTGGAGTGTCGCTCGGGTCAGTGTTGGGACCATAATTATTCACATTGTACATTAGTGATCTGGATGAAGGAACTGAGGGAACTGTTGCTAAATTTGTAGATGACAAAGAAAGTGGGAGAGAAGGTAATGTTGAGGAGGTGAGGAAACTGCAGAAGGACTTGGACAGGCAAGGAGAGTGGGCAAAGAAGTGAGGGATGGAATACAACGTGAGAAAGTGGGAGGTCACACACTTTGGTGGGAAAAATAGAAACATGAACTATTTTCTAAATGGGGAAAGGCTTTAGAAATCTAAAGCACAAAAGGGACTTTCACGTCCTAGCTCAGGATTCTCTTAAATTTGCAGATTCAGTGGCAGTTAGGAAAGCAAACGCAATATTAGCATTCATTTCAAGAGGTCTAGAATATAAGAGCAGAAATGTTCTGCTGAAGCTATGGAAGGCTCTGGTCAGACCACACCACATTTGGAAAACTGTAAGCAGTTTGGGCCACGTATCTAAGAAAGGATGCTGGTGAAGGGGATCCAGAGGAGGTTTACAAGAATGATCCTAGGGATGAAGAGCTTGTCATGTGAGGAACGGTTCAGGACTCTGGGTCTGCACTTGATGGCATTTAGAACAAGGAGGGTGGATCTGATTGAAATTTACAGAATACCAAGGGGCCTGGAGACAGGACGTGGAGAAGATTTTTTCATTAGAAGTGATTAAGACTTGGGGGGCACAGCCTCAGAGTGAAGGATAACACTTTAGAATTGAGATGAAAAGAAATTTTTCCAGAAAGAGGGTGGTGAATCTGCGGAACTCACTGCAGCAGAAGGCTGAGGAAGCCAAGTTACTGAGTGTTTAAGACAGAGATAGATAGGTTCCTTGAACTGTAAGCAAATCAAGAGTTATGGAGAGAAGGCAGGAGAATGGGGTTGAGAAACAGATCAGCCGTGATTGAATAGCAGAGCTGATTCGATGGGCCAAATGATCTGATTCTGTTCCCATGCCTTACGTTGTACCTTCCTGTAGTTTTTCTCCACTTAAGTAATACTGTTCTTTTTGCTCTCCCTTCCAAAAAGAAATTCACATTTTCCCATATTGTACTCCATTTGCCAACTTTTTGCCCACTTACTTAACCTAATTATCTCTCTGAACTGTTTGCAACCTTCTCGCAATTTGCTTTTCCACATATTTTTATGTTAGTCTGCAATTCTGGCTACAATGCATTCACTTCCTTTCTGCAAAGCAATACATATTGTCAACAGATGCAATCTCAGTACTGATCCCTGTGGAATCCCACTGGTAGTCTAAATACAACACATCTACTGAAAACAACAAATACTGGAGATCACAGTGGGTCAGATAGCATCCAGAGAGAGAGAGAGAGAGAGAGAGAGAGAGAGAGAGAGAGAGAGAGAGAGAAAGCTAATGTTTTGAGTCTAGATAACTCTTCATCAAAGCTGAAGTGAAGTGTGGAGGGGATAGTATTTATGCTATAGTTTTGGAGACTGGGGAGTGCGCTAGGGGTAAGAGGTGTAGGGTGCCAGTGAAGAAAAGGTGTTGATACTTCAGTTTTAATCATCGGAATGTGACAATGGCAGAACAATGGGGCGTGTCCTGCCAGACTTGAAAAGGATAGTAAGTGGGATGGGGGAGGGGAGGACCTGATAACAATCTAGAAGAAAGGGAAAAAAAAATTGTTCACAAGTTAAAAGGTGTTGAACTCAATATTAAGTCCAGAAGGCTGTGAAGTGCTCGGTCTGAACATAAGACGCTATTCCTCCAGTTTGTGCTGTGATTCACTGGAACACTGCAGCGTGGGGAGGACTGACAATTGGGTGAGCAAGCAGGATGCTTTGTTCAAATGACCAGCTGTGTGAAGGTCAGGGTCCTGCTCATGCACAGACCAGAGGTGTTCTGCAAAGCAGTCACCCAGTCTGTATTTGGTTTCTCCAATATAGAGTAGGCCACACTGGGTGCAGCGAATACGATACACAAGATTGGAGAAGGTACAGGTGAAATGTTGGTCCACCTGGAAAGACTATTTAGGTCCTTGGATGGTGAGCAGGGAGGTGGTGAAGGGGCAGGTGTTGCACCTGTGGTTATATGGGAAAGTGCAGTGGAGAGACAGGGGATGGTGTTGGTAGTCGTGGAATGGACTAGGGTGTCACAGAGGGAACGATCACTGCGAAATGCAGTCAGGCGGAGTGAGGGGAAGAGGTGTTTGGTGGTGGCGTTCTGTGGAGTTGTCTGAAATGGCAAAGAATGATCCTTTAAATGCGGAGGCTGATTGGATGAAAAGTGAGGAGAAGGGGAACCCAATCACACTGTGGCAAGCAATGGGAAGGGGAAAGAGCGGAAGCACGGATGACAGGGTCCCTCAACTGCATCCAACTTGTCAACCATAGTGGGTGGAAAACCAGAGTCATGGAAGTAAGCAAACCATGTCAGCAGTGCTGTTTTGGAAGTTGAACAGATAAAAGACAGGCAAAGGAGAATGGGATGGAGTCCTTGCAGGACGTGAGGTGTGATGAGCTGTAGTGAAGGTAGCTATGGGAGTCAGTGGCTTTGTACTGGATGGCATTGGACAGTTTATTCCTGAAAATGGAGAGAGCTGCCAAGGAAAGGAAGGGAGGCGTCAGAAATGGATGAAGTGAAAGCTACAGAGGGGTGGAAACGAGAAGCAAAATGAAGGAAATATTCAAGGTCCTGGCAGGAGCACAAATGGCACCAAAACCAAAGTGTACCAACAGTGTGTGTCATGGAAGGGGGCCAGTGTAAAACTGGAACAAGGATCATTGCACATACCCCATAGAGAGGCAAGTAGAATTGGGACAGATTTGTGAGATGATGAATTGAAGGAGAAACTGGTTAGTGAGAGAACAAGTTCAGTTAGGCGAAGGAGTGTGGTGACGTGTGGGGATTGTTTAGTTTCTGGTTGTGGAAATGACCGTGCACGCTCAGACCATCCTGGTGGGAATGGTGGCATAAAGGGATTGGACATCCATGGTGGACAGGAGGTAGTTAGGGCTCACGAACTGGAAATTGTCGATATTAGGGAGAGCATTAGAGGCGTCATGAATGTAGGTGGGCAGAGTCTAGACAAGTGGAGAGAGGATGGAGTTAAGGAAGGAGGAAGTGAACTCAGTGGGGCAGGAACAGGCTACCAGGGCAGTCTGGTTTGTGGATTTTGGGAATGAGGGAGAAGTAGGCTGTCTGGAGTTGGGAGACTATAAGTTTAGAGGCAGTTGGGGGAAGTTGGAGGTAATGAGATCGGTGACAGTCCTGGCAGCAAAGGCTTGATGTTTGGATGATGGGTCATGGTCCAGGGCAGCAAGAAGAAGTGCCCGAGAGCAAGCAACGAGTCTCTGCAAGGTAAAGATCTGTGCGCCAGACTACAACAGCACCACCTTTGTTGGCCAGTTTGATAACAAAGCTAGGGTTGGACACAAGGAAGTAAAGTGCAGTAATTTCAGAACTGCTCTGACGTTTTTACATTTTGATCACCTAAACTGAAGCATCATCATCTTTTCTTCACTAGCACCCTACACCCATTAACCCTCGTGCACCCCCCAAAACTAATGCATAAATGCTGCCCCCTCCACATTTCAAGTCTAATGGAAGACTTAATTACTAGGGGTCATGAGTTCAAGGGGTGAGGGGAAAAGTTTAGGGGAGATATATGTGAAGTTCTTCACGTAGAGGGTGGTGGGTGCCTGGATTACGTTGCCAGCGGAGATGGTGGGGTGGGAACAATAGCATCATTTAAGATGTATCTTGACAGATACATGAATGGGCAGGGAGCAATGGGATACAGATCCTTCGAAAATAGGTTGCAGGTTTGGATAGAGGATCTGGATCAGCGCAGGCTTGGAGGGCTGAAGGGTCTGTTCCTGTGCTGTAATAATATTCTTTGTTCTTTGACTCTTCATCAGAGCTGGAGTGAAACATTAACTTGCTGTCTGACTCACTGTGATCTCCAGCATTTGTTGTTTTCAACACAGATTCCATATCTGCAGTAATTTGTTTCGACAATGCATCTACTGATTCCGGTCTATCCACTCTGGTTGAAACTTCCTTGAAAAACCGTAATAAATTAGTCAGAAACAATTTCCCTTTCAAAAAGCTTCAATGACTCTCCTTGATTAGATTAGAATTTCCCAAATGTTGTGCTATTATTTTCTTAATAATTAATTCGAATGCTTTTCCATCAATAAATGTTAGACTGATTGATGTTATCTAGTTACCCATTTTTTGCCTCCCTCTCTTTTAATAGGAGTATCACATTGGCTGTTTTCTAACCCACTAGTAGTTCTCCGGAATCCAAAGATTTTTGGACAATTACAACCCATGCACCCACCATCACTGTAGGTGATATCCCTTTTAAGATCCTAAGTGCAGGCCATCAGGGCTAGGGGCTTTATCTATCTTTAGCCCCATTAGTTTGTCTAACATGGTTATTTTAGTGATGGCGATAGTACTTCATTCTTCCCTCTTATTCTTTAGTATTAATGGGATCTTTGATGTTTCTTCCACCAGCTTTATACCACACTAAAAGACAACAAGCTTTAATAAGTTTGCCTTTCAACCACTGCTTTACTCCAAATTAATTACAAGATCCAGAATTAAATGCATAACTAAGAAAATGCACTGTACTGAAGTTCAAAAACATTTACATGAATTGAAGTTCTGGAATTTTCCCTTTTTTGTGGTGAGTTCTACAACAACATTGATGCTTAAGCAATTTGTACCATTTTCACATCACAAAATCCAGTGTTATGGTTATTTTACAACTATGATAAGACTTGCATTATCTGGCACCTCAAAAAATAGAGTGCTCCACCAACGAGAATCAAAGAATCATAGAACCCCTGTAGTGCAGAAAGAGGCCATTCGGACGACTGATTCAGCACCGATCCTCTGAAAAGCATCCCACCCAGACTCCACCCTGTTGCCAAGACCTCACATTTACCACCGCTAATCCACCTAGTCTGTACATCAGGACAACTTCGCACGGCCAATTCACCTAACCTGCACATCACTGGGCTTTGGGAGTAAACTGGACCACCAGGAGGAAATCTGTGTAGAGTTTGCACAGTCACTCAAGACTGGAATTGAACCTGGGTCCCAGTGCTGTGAGGCAGCAGTACTCAACACAGAGCCGCTGTGCCACCTTGACATCTGCAATATCCTCTCCTAAAACAACTGTGCACTTCAGTGATCAGAAGGCTTTTTGATGCAGGCTTCCACCCACACACTGTTGGGATGGGAGGGAAAAAGCACTATCTGAAGTGTTCTTTGATCACTTGCTGACACTGACAGCCAGTATTGAACAACAGAAAGCCGCCAAACCTGCAAGCATGCTATCTACCAACACAACTATTCCAATGCCTCCCAGACAGATGTTACTGTAAATGGAAACTATGCACACCATGATTTCACAGATTACAACGAATTATGAAATGGTAATAGTCTGCAAATTGCTCTCTAACACTGAACTTGAAAAGATGGTAATATATAAAAGTCTAAGCCACTCAGCTTCTTCTGCTCCAACAATTACAAAAATGAGCTGCATTTTTGAAATATGGCTTGAAATCATAACCAAAAATTAACTTTAAACAACCAGCAAATTGACTGGTTCCAAAATAAATACAAAAAACCCCACAAGAACAGTGCAATTAAAAAAAGGTGCTGGAAGGAGGCTGTCTTGTCCAATAAGCTCCTGTCAGTGGACTGCCCAAGGCTCATGGATAAATCAGAGATAAAGCTCGGCGATTACAGTAGCAGGTGCTATTCCCCCAAATGATGCCACTCTTATTTCAGAGTCCATCAGATGTTACTGGTTCAAGGTTGAAAAACAAATTTGAATTTTTAGAAATGTGATAATATGAAAATGGAAATCGGATTAACAGGAGACAAGAATGATATAGACTAACAAAGAGCAAAAGTTTACTTTAAGTAACATGTGGCCTGTGTGAATTTCAGAAAACACAAGTTCCTAAAATGCACCTGGAACTAAAAAGCCTCTTCTTACATTCTCCAAGACAACTGAAAAAGGTTCACAATGATACATGGTGAAGGCAATGACATAATAGTATTGTGGTTGGACTCGTCATTGAGAACCACAAGAAATGTTGTATTGTGAAGTTTTGGATCCTTTGTCTAAAAGATCGATAGACTGGTATGAGAAGCAGCCCAGAGAAGGCTCACTAGGTTGAGGCTGGGATTGGAGAAACTGTCATGATGACAGATTTAGTAGATTGGGCCTGTAATCATTGGAGTTTAGAAAAATGAGACACAAAACAGCTAAGATCTTGAGAGGTTTTACAGATGGTAGAGGTTGTTTCCCCAAATTGGAGAGTCGAGGGAGTAGACAGCATGACAGAATAAGGAATCACCCAGTTAAGATAGAGATGAAGAAGAACTTTGCTCAGAAGGTAGTGACTCCATGGATTTTTTTTAATATAAACCACATAGAGGGCATTAAATATATCAAGGCTGAGCTAGACAGATCTTTAAACATTAAGAGAATCAAGGGTTACAGGAAAAAGGGCAGAAAAGCAGATTTGAGGATTGTCAGATCAGCCATATGCCATTGATCGTCTCACTGGGCCAAATGGCCTACTTTTGGGTTCGCCACTCAAATAGCAACAGCACAGAATAAGGCCCATCAACCCATTAAGACTGCACCAGTGAAAAATAAGTTCCTAACTATTCTAATTCCATTTACTAGCACTTGGTCCATAGCCTTGTACGCCTTGGTATCACAAGCACATATCTAAACAGTTAAACAGAACATGAAGGTTTCTGCCTCGAATACCCTTACTGACAGAGTTCCAAATTCCCACCATCCTTTGGGCAAAAAAAAAATCTTTACATCCTGCTAAGTATCCTCTCTCTCACCATAATCCTATGCTTCCCTCATTTTTGTTCCCGCCACCAAAGGGATTCATTCCCATCGACTCTACCTATGCGCCTCATCATTGTAGTCAGTGGTTAGTACTGCTGCCTCAGTGCCAGGAACCTGGGTTCAATTCCAGCCACAGGCGACTGTGCAAACACCACATGCACATTCTCCCAGTGTCTGCGCGTGTTTCCTCCCACAATCCAAAGATGTGCATGTTAGGTGAATTGGCAGTGCTAAATTGCCCAGTGTTCAGGGATGCATAGATTGGGTGCATTAGTCAGGGGTTAAAATGTAGGGGAACAGGTCTGGGTGGGTTACTCTTTGGAGGGTCAGTGTGGACTTGCTGGGCAGAAGGGCCTGTTTCCATACTGTAGGAAATCTACAAAAAAAAACCTCCATCTTGTCCACTCCCTGCCAGTCTCCTCGGTTCCAGTCTCTCTTCATAAAACCTCTGCATCCCTCCAAAGTAATCTCATCCCTCCGACAATGTGGATTCCAGTACTGCACATTGTACTCTAACTATGGCCTTAATCAATGTTTTATGCAGTTCAAGCATAACAACTCTGCTCTTAAATTCTCTTAGCCAAGGCAAGAGATAGGTCTTATCACTTTATGCACCTGACCCAGGACCTAAAGAAACTGGTGGGCACACACACCATGGTTCTCAGATTCTCTAACTGGTGATTCCTAAGGCCCTACTGTGCATCATGTACTGTCTTGCCTTGTTTATCCTACCCACGGACATCACCTCACACTTATGCAGATTGAACTCCATTTCCAACTACTCAGGCCACCTGTCAAGCTCATCTGTATTATTTTATAATTGGACGCTATGCTCCTCATTATTTATCACCCTACCAAATTTTATATCATCCATGAACTCACTGATCGACCCTCATGCACTCAAATTGTGCAAACACTAATATCAAGGGCCCCACTAGGTACAGACGTCAAGTCAAAAGAACCACCCATTAACCATCATCTGCTGTTTTCTGCCACTCAGCGAGCTCTGAATCAATAGCTAAATTTCTTTGGATTCCATGAGCTTTTAGCTTCACTACCAGTCTCTTGTGCAGGACCTTATCAAAAGCTTTGCTGAAAACCAAGTAGATCACTAAAACATTACCTTCATCTGCACACTAGGTCAATTCTAAAAAATTCAAGCAGGTTGGTCAGACATGACTTCCTCTTGACATAGATATGTTGACTGCTCTTGATTAATCCCTAACCCTCCAAATTCAAATTAATTCTGTCCATTATGATCTTATATCAGGAGGCAAAATGCATAATCCTAGTCCCTCACCAAACAAACACAACCTACATGCAGTAGAAAACTGCAGGAGGATGTGTCATGAAGGGGTACTCATGCAGGAAAACCTAAACGCAATCATATAATTCAAACATTGGTTTATCAGAAATCACACAGGGACAGATCTTCCCAGGCCTTTAGCAGTGCAGGTAATGAGGAGATTGTTGGGGAAAGAAAACAGATCTCAAAATTGAAAATATTTAAAATATTCCCTTTGAAGTTTCAGAAGTGAGTTCTGTATCTTGCTTTTGGTTTTTACTCAATGGGATAGGAGATGTGGCTGGGCTAGCATTTTGTACCTGTCCCTAGTTGCCCTTGAGAAGGTGGTGGTGAGCTGCCTTCTTCAACTGCTGCAGTCCACGTGCTGTAGGTTTACTTATCAGGACCAATGTGATACAATCTACATGTTAATAACACCCAGCTATATTTTGCCATAAACCTGGACTTACTCTGCCTTCCTAAAAGCTCAAATCGAGAGCCCAAGCTTAACACTTACAGAAAGACAAAATCAGAGACCAAATAAGGAAACAGAATATTTTAAATTGTTTCAGTGAACACGCTTCTGTAAACAATTCAATATCTATTCACTGAAATGGTATTTAGGATGGAAATGAAGGCAAGAACAAGTTTATTTGGTTAAGGTTAGTAGAAGAGTTATGTAATTTTTTCTCATTCCTACTTAATTTGTACAATACTGGTGGGTCTCCATAACTGGCCACACATTGCTCAAGACCAACAAATTTCAAGTTACATATTTGGGTCCCCACAAAAAAAAGGTTGACTACAATCAGATTACTTATAATCTTAAATTATAAAACTCTTTACCAATGACAAATTTAACAATTATAATGACAAATTTATAACATGTGAAAGTTATGGATTAATGTAACTACATTTCAAGAATCTCACGGTATCAAAAACTTAACACATTTCAAGAAGGATCATGACTATTTCTCCTGAAAATAGGTATATTTTAAAAAATCTTAAAGGCTGGAATTAACATCCTCATCATGGCATTTTTCTGTTGTTTCCACCAACTGATGGAATGAATTACATTCACAGCATAATAACTAAAAAAGTTTACAGAGGAGTTGGCTTCTATTACATTTTATTTCTTAAAGCCACAAATGAATCTAGACTATATCTACTGTAACAAAACTCAGGGCTCTATCAGGAAAGAGGTAAAAACAATAAGCAGAACAATCTATTTTCTAACACGCTTGAAGTTTATCTTGAAATCACACGGTATTACTAGGGCTCACAACAATTGTAAGAATGTATTCACCTGAAAGAGTGACTAGACCCCGGCACAGAGTGGGTAAAATGTGCCAATAGGTACTTCCCAAAACAGGTCAGACAGGAACTTACTCCCACAACTCTACATTTGCAGGAACGTACAAATTTGAAAGTCTGAATCTTGAACGAATATACTTGGTGTACAATAATATGAATATTTTAATGCACATTCCAACCAAAATTAATCTTAAATATTAGAAACGTATTACTACCCTGGGCAAAGTAAAGAAAATAACAAATGAGCACAACAGGAAGTCGCACATCATTTCTCTAGAAACATAACATTTGCCCATAGCATGTGTTTTCAAGTTATTCAGTATTTACAAGTCCCCAAACAGCACAGTAAATAAATTTCATTGGCAATTAATTGAAATGCATTCCATCTGATAGAGGCATGTAATTCACTGAAACATGTGCCAACTGCCATCTCAGCTACAGAGGAAATCTAATAAACGGTTTGTCCATTGCAAATATTGATGCAGTGCTAAAATGAAGATTTGTCAGCTTCCTCAGTGCAAAAGTTTAAAAAGCCTTAGATGTAGTTCAGTATCTAATCCAAAAAGAGACTCAGAATTCTGTATTCTCTTTGCTCATCAAACACTCAAAATGTGGTTAAAAAAAAGTCAAGGCACAATAAATTGTGATGCTAATTCATTTTGCAATTCCCATGCTTGTACAGTTAACATAAACCAGATTATAATAAACCAATTGAAGATTTGAAGATCCCCACGACTGCTGAATCCTTACTTTTCCATCATCAATCAACTTCCTCATTTGAGAGGATCTCATCTAAACTGGTTTAAAACTTCAGCGATTAAAATCCATGATTGCACCTAGTTTACACATCCAGCTTCAGGCAAGAACCCATGGAACTTCCTTAAGTAAAATTTTAAAAATTCCAAGCTATTGGTGTTTCTCCAAAAAGAGAAAACCAACCCCTGTGCATCTCAACTGAAGCCTAACCCACAACTATTTATTTTCTTTGCTCTTAAAATTCTCCTAATAGAAACAAAATACTCATTACTCTCCAGGACATCATTGCTTGCTCACACTGTTTTACAAAAGAAATCACTAAGGCAACAGGCATGCTTACAAGTGAGTCATTAAACCCCTTCACACATACCAAAAGCCCACGTGCTACTTCAAATTCAAACATGCAGACTTAAAAATAAATATATATAAAGAGGACACATATCTTACTGCCACTACTTCCTCCACAATGAAGAAGTTTAGCATATACCCAATGACAGATATTAGAGCAGTATAAATTTCCTACTTTATCTACCTTCTTCCTTGAAAAGAGGTGCTACATTTGCAGTTTCCAAGCTGTTGGGATCCTTCCAGAACTCAGGGAATTTTGCAAGTTTACAACTAATGCATCCAATTCTTACAAAATCCTAGGATGTAGACCATTAGGTCTATGAAACCTGTCAGTCTTCAGTCATTTATTAATAGTTGTCTGTTATTTTAATCTTACCTTGCGAAAGGCACTGGTTTGCAAGAGCTGTTTGACCAGAGAGCAAGTAGAGATTAAGACGTGCAAAGATACTCGTCAGCGATGGAATTGTAATGAAACAATAGGCAGCACAAGCCTGTGAGTTAGTAAAACAGAAATTATTAACCTTATGAGAAACGATATATAACTTTGTCAGAACCAATTCTGTGTAACTATAAATCATGACTAATACAGTGACTCTTCACAGTCCCTTCTCAGACATTTCAATATTCAAGCTGATCATTCACTTTTCGTTATTTCTAGTGCACAAATGCATAATAACCAATTAAATTTCCAATACATTTTTAATTAAATTAGTTACTGAACAAACTGCATAATGAACACGTGTCCCAAAGCAGTTAAATTGTCAGCATTTCAGAACGCAGCATGAAATTTGAAACTAACCCTCACAAACGCTGCTGTCTTTCTGGAATGGTTGCCTTTCATTACTTTCTTTGTTTCCATTGCAAGTTGATTCACACTCTTTACAAAAAAAAGGAGGAAACACAAACATTACATACTCACAACTGAATTTATATTTGCTGAAAGTGTACTACAATATTTCCCGCGCTTTTGAATCTCAAATCAAGTTTCACTGAACAGAATTTTATAATTCTATCAAGTTTGTGTACTGGGATTCTAATTCAACCTTGGCATTTCATCTAATTTGATCACAGTTTGATTCAAATTCAAATAGTATGTAATCTGAAAATTGTGAAGCAGCAAATTACTGTCAACTTGGAGAGGCATGAATTAGTTAGGGATAGTCAGCATGGCTTGTCAGAAGGAGGTCATGCCTAATGAATTTGTTAGAATTTTTTGAAAACATGATCAAGCAGATGAGGAAAGTTCAGTTGATGTAGTTTATATGGATTTTAGCAAAGCTTTTGACAATGTTCCACATGGGAGACTGATTAAAAACGTTAAAGCACATGGAGTTGAGGAAAACTTGGCGAGATGGATCAGAAATAATAAAACGACACAAAGGATAGTGGTAGAAAGCTGTTCGAGTGACTGGAGGCCAGTATCCTGCAGTGTATCACAACAGCTTTTGCCCGAAGCATCGATTTTCCTGCACTCGGATGCTGCCTGATCTGCTGTGCTTTTCCAGCACCACTGATCTAAACAAGGATCAATACTTTGTTTATTGTTATATACATAAATGATACAAATGAAAATGTAAGGGAAATGTTAAGTACATTTGCAGACGATACCATGATTGGTAGGGTAATTAATAGCAAAGATGGTTGTAGGTTACAGGAAGATATAAATGGGTTAGTCAGGTGGACAGACCAATGTCAGATGATATTTAACCCTGATAAGTGCAAGAGGATGTACTTTAGAAGAAAAAAAACAAGATGAGGGAGTATTTATTGAATGACAGGACACTGGGTAGCTTACAGAAACAGATGGATTTTGGGGTAATTAGTCACAGCACCCTGAAGTTGGCAAAGTACACGAATAGGCAGCATATAGGACAGATGCCTTCAGCAGTCATGGCAAAGAACACACGAGCAAGGAGATAATGCTGGAGTTGTACAGTATTTGTTTGGCACAGCTGGAGTACTGTGTGCACTTCTGGTCACCTTACTGCAGGAAGGATGTGTTTGCACTGGAGGGGGTACAAAGGAGGTTCACTAGGATGCTGCCTGGAATGGAGAAAATGAGCTGTAAGAGGAGACCAGATAGGCTTGGATTGTTTTCTTCACAGCAGAGACGACTGAGTGGGGGGGGGGGGGGGGGCGGCGGGGGAAGAAGGGGACATGATGAGGTGTGTAAGATTATGAGGGGCATGGACAGAGTGAATAGAGACCAGCTCTTCCCTGTGATTGAGGGGTCAATCATGAGGGAGCATAGTTTTAGGGCAAGGAGCAAGAGATTCAGAGGGGATTTGGGGAAAAGAACACCTTTTCACTCAGTAGGCAGTGGGAATCTGGAATGCACTACCTAGGAAAGTAGTGGAGGCTGGAAACCTTAAAACCTTCAAAACATATTTCGCCGAGGACTTGAGATATCATAACATTCTAGGATATTGGACAAGTGCAGGAAATTGGGATTAGTATGCTTTTAGTGGTACTTATGTCAGTGCAGATTTGGTGGGCTGAAGGGATATTTCAGCATTTTATGATTCCATGAACCAAGGAAGTGAGAAAGTTTAATCATACTGCAATTATTAAAAAACCACATGAAGAGCCTGACAGACATTAATTTTACAGATTGTAAATAACCAATGTACTTAAAGAACGCATTGGCAAACAGCGCCCCCTCCTGAAATATGCAAGTACAGCACACCAACTCAAAATTAAAACAATAAAATATCATGGTATATATCGCACGACATCAGGTTATAGTCCAACAGGTTTAATTGGAAGCACTAGCTTTCAGAGCACCCAATGAAGGAGCAGCACTCCCAATTAAACCTGTTGGACTATAACCTGGTGTTGTGTGATTTTTTAAAAAACTTTGTACACCCCAGTCCAACACCGGTATCTCCAAATCATGATATAGAACTATACTGATATAGATAAATCCACTTCCGAGCACAATTCGAGAATTTAAAGGAAAATATTATAGGTTTAGCTTGAACATAATTTCTACTCACATGGATCAATTGGATAAGGACAGGTTCCAAGTTGCAGAAGGTTGATCGGGCTTCCACATAAAAGCTTAGCTGCTGCTCAAAGTCACGACCAAATGAAACCTCACCACCAAATACAGGACAGAAATATAAGGAAAGTATACGTTGGGAGTCAAAATTACAGTGCTTAAGAAACAAAATTAGCACAAAACACAACTTACAAAACAAATTAAACAACAGGAGGAGTAAGTAGAATTATATAATGTACTATCATTTAGCATTCAAAGAGTAAAATATTCCACATATGAATGATCAGAGATCATAATCTAGTTGCTTTTGCAAAAATGCGTGCTTTAACTCACATTAATAGTAATAAATTCACTGGATGGATTACATTACCTACAGTTGAATGGTAGGAATTTCAATCATACAATGATTCAAACAATTTCCATTTTGCTGTAATATTAAATTAGAATACTAGACTGTAATAATTCAGGAAACCCGACTGGGAATGAACATCATTTATGGTTGAACAACAAAATAGAGCCACTACTCACTCTGTACCTAGGCTATTCCCAGCCCAAGACAGACAGTTATGTGCCTGCTCTAGTTAATCTTTCTATTTTGTTATTACACATCTCTGGAACAGGTGAGGCTTGAACACAGGTCTCCTGGTTCAGAGCTAGGGACACAACTCTAGCACCACAAGAGTCCATTTGCGTCTACTCTATAGATATTTTTAATCAACCTGCCAATGTACATTATGACATACCCAGGCCAGATGGGACATGAACCCAGGCCTTCTAGGGCAGAGGTAGGGAATTATCACTACACCACAAGGGCCCCTTGTATGCTATTATTTTCGAATTATTCTCTTCAGAGAAGTTATGACACACCTCAGGAGCAGGTGGGACCTGACCTGAATCCAGGGCTCGCAGTCACTGAGCTACAAGAGGGCCATACTTCTCTAGTAGTTTATTTATTTAAACTGGTTCTTTCTAATTAACCAGGACTCAGAGGACAAGTTCCAGCTGGGCAGGCCATTGCTTTTACCAAGGGAACTCACTCATTCGGCTCCACAGGGAGATTAACTAGTGATTCCCCATGAGCATTGTAGGAGTTATCGCATCAGTCTATTTTTTTCTACAACAAAAAAGGACTCTGAATTATAAGGAATATAGTGCATTGCATTTGAACAACGTGATCATAAATATTGATAGTAGACAAACAGCACTTCAAACCTACTCTGCAATCCAATAAGATTACAGCTTATCCTTTACCTCAGCTCAGCTTTTCCTGTTCAATGCTTGTATCCCTCAATTTCCTGTAAGACCAAAAATCTAACAATCTCAGACTCAAACACACAACCTGGTGACAAAATAGGACTAATTGCAAGAGAAACAGCAGAAACAAGTGATAGACAGGGCTAAGCAATCCCTCAACCAATGTAACAGATGTAAACACTGCCAGAACTAGTCATAATTGGTGGCAGACAATTAAACAACTCACTGGAGGAGGTAGTTCCACAAATATTCTCTTCCTCAATGATGGGAGAACCCAGCCTATCAGTGCAAAACAATAAAGCTGAAAGATCTGCAACAATCTTCAGGCAAAAGTGTTGACTGGGTGATTCATGTTGGCCTCCTCCAGAGGTCCCCAGTATCACAGATGGCAGTCTTTGGACAATTGGAAACACTCCAGGTGATCGCAAAACAAAAAGGTTGGAAACACTGAACACTGCAAAGGCTATGGGCCCTTAAACATTCCAGCAACAGTATTGAAAACTTGTGCTGCAGAACTTGCCCCCAACCCAACTCAGCAACAATTAAAAAATATTGTCTATTCTTGTACATCCAGTTTTACAGCAAAGGCAGGCACTCACCATTCTGATAAATCCACTGATTAAAATGGCCAAACTCCGTTTTTCATCTTCCAATGTTAAAGCACTTCAAGGTGTGTAGACAAACAGGCATAATATTAAAGACTAATTTATTAAAAAGGGCAAACCAATCAAAAACAGGATTATAAAGTACTGTACACTAATTCTCTAACGAAAATTAGAAGAAAATGAATAATTCACAGTAACAAGTGGTTATATTATTCGGAGAAAACGTAATTACAAATAACTTGGAATATAAATATCTGCAATATTTTCCTTCAAACATTAAAAACAATTGCTGTGGAATCTGCATGGAAATAATTATCATGGTTTTCTATCACATATAAAATAGCCTGAGTAACTAATGTTATTAAGCTTAGTTTGGTTTTCTGTTGCAACTCTCTACTGTTTTATAGTCGATATATTTATTAAACACTACTGTGGAGGACAAGCAAACAAGCAGCTCTACTGACAACAGTGCAGAATTGCACCTTCCAACCCAACTCGATGGTGATTCGGATGTTACGGACAAATGTGATTGAATTTTATCTGTCATAAAAGCAAAGAGGTTTCACGTGCCATTTAAAATAATACATCCGTTAAAAAAAATCCCACCATCCCATAGGCTTCTACCACACTAGCAATGTAGGGTGCCAAAACGCTTAGCTTACCAAAACATTGTAAGATATACAAGTACCCAGACAAAATATTTGAGTTCAGTCCTTTAAAAAAAGTGCAAAGTATGGACTGATTAGGGATAGTGGGCGGCACGATGGCATAGTAGTTAGCACTGCTGCCTCACAGCGCCAGAGACTCGGGTTCAATTCCCGACTCAGGCGACTGTGTGGAGTTTGCACATTCTCCCAGTGTCTGCGTGGGTTTTCTCTGGGTGCTCCGGTTTCCTCCCACAACCCAAAAATGTGCAGGTCAGGTGAATTGACCATGCTAAATCGCCCATAGTGTTAGGGTAAATGTAGGGGATTGGGTGGGCTGCGCTTCGGCGGGTCGGTATGGACTTGTTGGGCCGAAGGGCCTGTTTCCACAATGTAAGTAATCTAATCTAATCAACATGGCTTTGTGTGAGAGAAATCATGTCTCACAAACTTGATTGAGTTTTTTGAAGAAGTAACGAAGAGGATTGATGAGGGCAGAGCAGTAGATGTGATCTATATGGACTTCAGCAAGGTGTTCGACAAGGTTCCCCATGGGAGAATGGTAAGCAAGGTTAGATCTCACGGAATACAGGGAGAACTAGACATTTGGATACAGAACTGGCTCAAAGATAGAAGAAAGAGGGTGGTGGTGGAGGGTTGTTTTTCAGGCTGGAGGCCTGTGACCAGTGGAGTGCCACAAGGATCGGTGCTGGGTCCTCTACTTTTTGTCATTTACATAAATGATTTGGATAAGAGCATAAGAGGTACAGTTAGTAAGTTTGCAGATGACATCAAAATTGGAGGTGTAGTGGACAGCGAAGAGGGTTACCTCAGATTACAACAGGATCTTGAACAGATGGGCCAATGGGGTGAGAAGTGGCAGATGGAGTTTAATTCAGATAAATACGAGCTGTTGCGTTTTGGGTAAGCAAATCTTAGCAGGACTTATACACTTAATGGTAAGGTCCTAGGGAGTGTTGCTGAACAAAGAGACCTTGGAGGGCAGGTTCATAGCTCCTTGAAAGTGGAGTCACAGGTAGATAGGCGTTTGGTACGCTTTCTTTTATTGGTCAGAGTATTGAGTACAGGAGTTGGGAGGTCATGTGGCTGTACAGGACATTGGTTAGGCCACTGTTGGAATACTGTGTGAAATTCTGGTCTACTTCCTATCGGAAAGATGTTGTGGAAGGGTTCAGAAAAGATTTACAAGGATGTTGCTATGGTTGGAGGATTTGAGCAAAAGGGAGAGGCTGAACAGGCTGGGGCTGTTTTCCCTGGAGCGTCGGAGACTGAGGGGGCGACTTTATAGGGGTTTACAAAATTATGAGGGGCATGGATAGGATAAACAGACCAAGTATTTTCCCTGGGGTTGGGCAGTCCAGAACTAGAGGGCATAGGTTTAGGGTGAAAGGGGAAAGATAGAAGAGAGAGACCTAAGGGGCAACTTTTTCACACAGGGGGTGGTACGTGTATGGAGTGAGCTGCCAGAGGAATTGGTGGAGGCTGGTATAATTGCAACATTTAAGAGGCATTTGGATGGGTGTATGATTAGGAAGGGATTGAGGGATATGGGCTGGGTACTGGCAGGTGGGACTAGATTGGGTTGGGATATCTGGTCAGCATAGATGGGTTGGACATGCTGTACATCTCTATAACTCTCTCTAATTGACAGCAGCAAATCCAATTAGAAACAGGTAGCTCTTTGATCATATGATTCATAAATGAATTAATTTGCAAAAGCATTACAATTTGATTTGAAGACCGGTATATCATTATAAACAACTTACCAAAATGTTTTCATCAGCACTTCCCAAATCTACAAACTCGATCGTGTAGGAGGACAAGGTAGCAGGTCTAGGGGAACACTGTGCCCTTGGAATTTCCCTCCAAGTCATACAACGTACATAAACATCAGCCCCTCACTGTTCCTGGCTCAAAGTCCTGGAATTCCCTATCTAATCTTAGCCCATAAATGCACTGGTTCAAGACTACAGCTCACCATCAACTTCTCAAGCAGGGACTGACAATAAAGGCTGTATGGAGACACACACACACGCACACAACAAACAGAAAAATTAAAAAAAAGAATAAAACTGAGCCAAAGGATTGTGGATACTGGAAATCAAATAAAAACAAGCTATGGAGAAACACAGCAAGTCTGGAGGAGACCATTTTTCAAAACATTCCGAAGGCTTCAATTCCCAAAACATTGACTCTGCTTTCTCTCCACAGATGCTGCCAGAGCTGCTGAGTTTCTCCAGCACTTTCTGTTTAAAACATCAAATAAAGTGTTGGAAATGGCACAACAGGCTCGTCAACATCTGTAAACAGAAAACCGGTTGCTCTTTACTGATATCTATTTATAAAAGTGCTTGAAACTTAAAATTATTTGCAATATTTTAAGAAAACATGCTAGTGTATATAGTCAGTCAGTTTGAAGGATCCAACAAACAGTAATCAACAATCTATTAGCCACATACTTTAGGGGATGAGGAAAAAGAGTCAAGGAAGAGAATAACAAAATCATTCCAAAGTCAGGAAACAAATTTCTAGGGAAGGTCACTTCTGAGTTCTCACCATTGTTCCAGAAGTCGTTTTTAAATTACTGTTTGAAAGGAATTGTAACTTACTTGACAGAGTCGTGCATTGTCTTGCAAATATGCATCAGAGCATTAAGAATGACAGGGTCACGGGTCAATTCTTGCTGTTGCCTAGAATATAAAACAAAAAAAAATGTCACCTGACGTACAGAAGGGTAATTAATTGAAACATAAATAGAACTCTCTGAAATACTCAGTCAGGCAGCAGCCATGGATTGATAAAAGAGAACTGATGTTTCAGACTAGTGACCTTCAGTCAGAACAGGAATGGATTACAGATGAGGCAGGTTCTCAACAAGTAGAAGATAATGAAGAAAAAAGCCACAAAAGGAAATTTTGTGACAGGTTTAACATCATGGGTGAACTTACAGGTGAAACCAAGGACTGGAAAGCTTGGCATGCTGAATGCACTCCAGGCCGCGCATGGAGCAGATAGGCCAGGTATACTCAGGTCTCATTTATTTAAGTACTGCACACACGAATATGCCTGCACAGTGTTGGCAGTGGAATGAAAACGTGACCACAGGAGCCAAGATAGCCATAAATGGGGAGTCCTGTGATTGATTAACCTATCAATCAATCAATTAGTCTGTTGAGGGACATTGGCTACAAACAGAGACATTGCTGCTTTCAGCTGTGCTGTTAACGCAGCAGCTGAAGGTCACTGGCTGCATGTAGTTGAGGCTCAGGAGCAGTCCAAGACCCAAAATGCAAGAGGTGGTTTTTGACTTGGCTTCTGAGAGTATCAAGGCATTCATGAAGGATCTAGGAGCCACTGATAGTTCAGCGCAGCAGGGGGAGTTGGGTGGAGTGTGAAGGAAGCACAAACTGTAATTGTTTGGAGCAGCAGAGATATACTGGAACTAGGAGACATCCAGTGGCAATGGCAGTTTAGCTAGCGATCTGCAAAATAGCTGGAATTGTTTCAGTGAGTGGATACCAGAGACAGCTTTGGGATTCCAGTTGAACAGAGTCTCAGCAGCCAGTAGCTTGAGATGCTATTGGAAGGGTCTCAAGATTAGATCTTTGAAAGCGAAGAACTAGAATTCTTTGTAAAGGAACCATAACTTAATGCAGTCGTAAAATCAACCTGAGTGTTTTTTAACCCCTCAATGTTTCTTGGTATGTCAGCACCACTGGCTAGGTCAGTATTTATTTCCCAGCCCCAATCTCCGTTGAACTGAGTTACTTGTACAATTAACTATATTGCTGAGGGTCTAAAGTCGTATAAGCAAGATGAGGCAAGGATGGCAGATTCCACAAGAGAATCACAAGCTTTTAAAACAGTCAATGATGGGTTCAGAATAGTTAAGTCACTGAGTCTACGCACGCCAAGAACAATGAGTTGAATATCTTTTTCTGCACAGTAGATCTCTCTGACTCTATGACAGTTTCTTAATCACCACAGATTAGCTTTATATTCTAGATTTATTGATTTCATTTAAATTCCACTAGCTGCCTTGGTAGGATTGAACCAGTGTCTAGAGAGCATTTGCTTGGGGGTCTGGTCGTTACACTGGTCACTGCATTAGCACTACACTTCCATCTTTTTAACGGGCTACTCTGGTTTCTATACACTTCCATTCTCAGGGAGGGAATGAAAAACTAGGCAAGATCTTAAAGGATATTATAACCTTGCATGAAATGATGTGAAATGTAAAACGAGACAGTTGGTACAATGAGAAATGACTTTCTAAAACTGCACTGTCTAGGAGTTCCACTCTATGTCTTGATCAAACAATACCAAGTTTATAACAGATAGCGTCCCAAAAGAGCTAAAAGTATCTTATACTTTAGTATTCATGCTGCTCACTGCAAACTTCACACATATATAGACTTCTTATGGTCTAAAATTGGAGCACAGTTTATTTTTGTCAGACTTCTATTAATATTCAAGGTCCTAAACGAATAGTTAAAATCCAGGGCATGTGTTTGAAGAGGAATTCAAATGCCAACGTGTTTTTGTAAGTACAACAAACTATTATTACATGAATACTTCAAAAGGGGTGAAATAACAAATGGACTTGATTCAGAATTTATAGAAGGTCCAAGATCGTAGTCTTTTAGGTTTAATGCTGGAGAAGGTTATAATAAACATTCACATGGCAGATTTTAATACTTAGAGTCATACAGTCACACACAGTAAATGATACTTCTCATGAGCTTGCGCTTACCTAATAAAAACATTCATAATTGATTTGCAGACCTCCACTTTGACACACTCTTTTTGGAACATATCCAGGAAAGGGAGGAACTTCTCCTGAGAATGGAATACATTAGAAATCAAGTATCGTATCCAGTTATTAGTGTCTCACTAATATCATACAGGATTTAAAGTGCCTTCTTAGGTCTCCATTGTGGATGACAAACATTTATGGCACGTTTTCATTAGATCTCGGAGTACATAGATGGCACAATGTCTCAGTGGTTAGCACTGCTGCCTCTCAGCACCACAGACCAGGGATTGACTCCACACTCGGGCAACCGTCTGCATGGAGTTTGCACATTCTCCCCATGCCTGCGTGGGTTTCCTCCCACAGTGCAAAGATGTGCAGGTTAAATAGATTGGCCGTGCTAAATTGCCCTGTAGTGTCCACAAATGTGTAGACTAAGTGGATTAGCCATGGGAAATGTGGAGTTACGGGGACAGGATTCGGAAGCGGACCTGGGTGAGATACTCTTTGGACAGTCAGTGCAGACTTGGTAGGCCAAATGGCTTCTTCTCGCACTGGAGGGATTCTATTGTGATAACTTAGATGGGATGATGTGCGAATTAAAAATAGATATGCTGGAGATACTCAGCATATCTCTAGCATCTGTAGGAGAGAAACAGTTAATATTTTAAGTTCTTTGGAACAATGAAGTTCATATTGGACTCAAAATCTTGACTGTTTCTCTCAGATGCTACCAGATCTATTGAGTTTCTTCAGCACTTTGATTTTATTTCAGGTTTCCTATATCCACAGTATTTGCTTTAATCTATTCAGTCATTTATTCATTTTTACAGGGGTTTTTAACTGCAACAGTTGCATGGCACTTTCTAACACACATCTTTGGCCTCAGGCACAAAACTATTTATTAACAGTCAAGGTTTTGTTGATGAAAGGGCTGGTTACTATAACATACAGTAAAGAATCATATGCTTTCATTATAGCATCCATACATGAACAACCCTGTGATTTATAATAAAATGAATAAATTAGGGATCCTGTGGTGCATTGGTGGTGCTCCTACCTCTGAGCCAGAAGGGCAAGGCTCAAAGCTGCCGTGCTCCAGAGATTTGTAATAACTCCTCTGAACAGGCGGATGAGAAAATATCTAAAATTCACACTTTGTTTCTGTCCAATTTCAGACAAATTTGGCAAACAACTCGATGGAACATAAGTTTTAAAAAAAACCATGGAAATTAGACAAGGGGAGTTTCAATTGTCCTTCAAAACTCATGGAACTTGACCAAATCATTTGAACAAAACAGACTTTAAGATTAATAATCTTCACATTCAAATTAGTTGCTTATCTTATTAATCTCAGTTTTATTCATCCATGGGATATGGGTGGTGCCAGCTGGGTCCACATGCATTACCCATCCTAGCTACCCTTTGGAAGGTCATGGTGATCAGCATTTCTGAACTATTGCAGTCCATTTGGCATAAGACAACCCATCATGAATTCTTTTTTTAAACAAAAGGATGGGGAAAAAGAATAACATTTGGTTTTTAACTCAATGTGGTTAGAGAAAGAATTGCTGCAATTCGAAACACAGGAACACATATTTCCAATAACAATTAAGAACCAACAACTTACCATTGAAAACAGAACCGCAAAGTCATGAAACTGATCTAGTACTTTTGCTATAATTGATTGAAGCTGAAAAGAAACATCAATAAAATGAGCAAAGGGATGCACATAAATCAGAACCATTCAACTCTAATGGCAAACAATATTTTAAGTCTAATGCTTATTCATTACATACCAGATACACATTTGGATGAATTTTAAGACAAAAATGTAATATTAATCGAAAACATACAGGCAAAGTGAGTGCATGTGAAGTGAAACATTAGGGCAGAAGAATGGGGAGAGGCATTGTAACAAACCACAAAATTTTCATAAGTATGCAGGAAGGGAGAGGTCTGGAGTTCACAGGTACAAACCATTGAAAGTGACAGGTCAAGTTAAAGTAATTAAAGTACAAAAGTAAGGATGTCACAAATAGCATTGAAAGAATACTGATTAGATCTTCGTGAAACAAAGATTCGAAGGGGTTTAGCAAGGATAGATGTTGAGAGGATGTTCTGTTCTTGGACAGATCGAGAATTCAGAATGCCCTGCAGTCAGCATCAGGGTGAAACAGTCTGGCAAGAGAGTGTGCCCTGCAGTCAGGATTGCAAATTGATTATCTGGAAAGAATGCCCTGCAATGAGTTAGTCCAGGAAGAGAGTGAGAGGCAGTCATTTCTTGTTGACGAAACAAGAATGACGTTACAAAGTGTACAAGTTCATTGACTGGTTAGAAAATGTTGTTAAGAGACTTAGTAAACAGCAAGGATTTAGAAAAGTGCATAAAGCAGCAACAGAAACAAAGTGAAAATCAGCAGCAATACAGTAAAATTTAAGTAATGTAAGTAAGCTGAAGTAGGAAAAGGGAGAGTAAAATTAACATAATGGAAGTAGGTTCAAAGACTAATTCAAGGTAGGGCAGAGGATCAAACTCCAGTGTGTATCTGACCTGTACTTTGAGGGAAATCTCAAGACACTCCTAGTAGTCTGGGTGACCACATATGTAGGAAGTGCCACTGGTTTGATCAGCTCAAGTGCCAGGTTTTGGAGTGTCAGCCAGAGGCATAGCATTGTGTTCCCAAGGCTGAGGATTACACAGACACATATTTAATTACAGTCACCCTCCAGCTAAAGGAAATATCATCAACTCATAAGGCAGCCAGCAGAAATGTTTCAAGAAATCTTGAAATTACACATGAAGGAGAACCAATCCAACCTGAAGAGCTGGGGAGAGTGTATACTGGACTGCCCAGAGTGGTGAGCCCTGCTTCACCAAAACAAAGCTGGCTTTGAAGCAAAGCAGATGATGGAAATCAAAGATGAAGGAGGAAGAACTAAGCTCAAGGTGTGTAACTATTTGAAATGAAAAGGGAAAGATTTAAAAAGGGACCTAAGGGGCAACTTCTTCCATAGAAGGTGGTATGTGTATGGAATGAGCTACCAGAGGAAGTGGAGGAGGCTGGTACAATTACAGCCTTTAAAAGGTATCTGGATGGGTATATAAATAGGAAGAGTTTAGAGGGACATGGGCCAAATGCTGGAAAATAGGATTAAATTTATTTAGGTTAGCTGGTTGGCATGGACGAGTGAAGGATTTGTTTTCATGCTGTACATCTCTCAGACTCTAAACAGTCAAGACCATGGACTGACCACCTGACTGACTGATTTATTTTCACATGTACTGAAGTACAATGAAAGCTTTGTTTAAAGTAGTACAGGCTGATCACAGTAAGTAAGGATGCACAGATCACAGGGTGTAAAAAAAAACTTAGAGTCATACAGTTGACTTATTTCTGTTAATGTTGTTTCTCTCAAATCTTCTCCCTTATTTTTGGACCTCTAACTTTATACTGACTTTTGTCCTATCTCTATCTTCACCTTTCTTTCTCATCTCTTTCCTTTTCTTTGCTTTTGACCTCCCGAGAGACTAAGTCATTCATTACAGAACAGATTTCTTGATGAAAGTGACGTTTTGTTTGTCAACATCACTTCAACTTTTATTCTATGAACTGAAAAGAATTTGAGGATGGTGAATACCCTCAAGGACAAAGTTTATAAGTTTTAGAAGTTTCAAATCTAAATATAATCACAAGCTTACGGAGGTTCATCTATCACCAAATCTCTAGAGCGTGGAAGCAGGCCATTCGGTGCATTGAAGCCACACTGACCATGTGAACAGCAAACCACCCAGACTCAAGTATCGCACCCATACCCAACACCCCCATTTCTATCTCTGTAATCCTGCATTTTCAATGACTAATCCATCTAACCTCATATCCCTGGATATTATAGGCATTTTGGCATGGTCAATCCACCTAATCTAAACACCGTTCAACTTGGGGAGGAACCAGAGCACCACAAAGACACAGGGAGAACGTGTGTGGAGTTTGCACAGTTGCCTAAGGGTGCAATCGAACCTGGGACCCAGTGCTATGAGGCAGCAGTGCTAACCACTGAGCCATTGTTCCACCCTAAATTCTAGCAAGTCTAACAATTTCAGCTGTTTTTATTTCAAGTTTTCCTTACTTGCATAGAATAAAATGGGTATTGTGGAAATAGCAAGACTTAAGCACATCAATTATGAGAAAATAAGACAATCCAAATAATGGGGAATGAGGAGAAAGAGGACAGGGTTACACCCTACTTTGTTTTCCCAAAACTGTGGCACATTACCTGTGGGTAAGCATCTTCAAAAGCTCGATCTGGAGTTAAATGCTTAATGACATCTGATAACACAGTATTAACTTCTCGTTTCTGTCAAATTAGATGATACACTATTAGTATTTTTAAAAAAGGTAGTTTTATGTTTTTGAATCTGAAAGGTATGAAATTCTACTTACTGAGAAATGCTTGCATGTATACTCTATCCAAACCTCAGCACAGTTAACATAGTCCTAAAAACAACAGAATATTAAATTCAAAAGTTGAAAAGAGAACACAGTGACAAAATATTCAAGTATTGCAAAGTTTATCTAAGTTTACAAGAGGTTGCTTGCATTCTTAAAAAAATTCTCATAAGAACAGTAACACTAAAATCAGCTTTAGTAACTTCAACAAATGTCAGAGAACTTATTTTCATTTTGGTTTGCGTATGGCTACATACTCGCTGGGTAAAAAGTGTTTGTTTTGATTTTCCCCAATTAGATTTATTAGTGAGTCCCATATTTATGGCCCTTAGTCATCACCAGCTTTTCTCCTCCCTATGTTTAAGGAGAAAGTGAGGACTGCAGATGCTGGAGATCAGAGCTGAAAATGTGTTGTTGGAAATGTTGCTGCGCTTTTCCAGCAACACATTTTCAGCTCCTCCCTATGTTTAGCCAATCAATCCACTTCAATCTTGAAAACCTAGAGTAAGCCACCCATTAAGTCACTGTCTGTTGAAAACCCTGAACCAGTTACCTATTTCCTAAAATGAGTGCAAAATTGCTACTATGTCAATATTATTTCTCACTTTTATTTAATGTTATGGAGATCCGAACTGTTCACATTCTGTAGATTAAGTAATACTCCATACAAGATTAACATTTATTTGCCTGCTTTCCAGTTCTGTTCTTCTAGAAATGAATTGCATTGCTTTTTTGTTTTCTTATGGCCTGACATCATCCAAATCTTCCAAAATCAGATACTTGATAGATTTACCACAATGACACACCACTGTGAAAATGATTAGATCAATAGTCTTGCTATATCTTAAAACAGAATGTAGCAATGGATTTGTGCCATAAAGCTACTCGAAGAGATATATAGATTGCTCATTTTTTGCGAGGGGTGGTGCTTGGTAAGCCTTGGACAAAACTGTTATTACCAACCATAACCCTGTCACAAGATGGCTTATTGAAATGGGAAGCAACATTGCTAATTATAGAGCAGAGGTGTTTCACAAAACAGTCTGCATTTGGTCTCACTCATGTAAAGGAGACCAAATTGAGTGTATTAAATGCAGTAGATTAGATTGACAGAGGTACAAGTGAAACACTTTCACCTGGAAAAGTGTGTATGGGTCTTTAGACTCGGAGTACAGAACAGCTGAACAGCAACTATGACACTTTTTCAGATTGCACAGGAAGATGCCAGTGGGGAAGCAAGGAAACAAGAGGATAGATGGAGGAATGAACCAGGATGTAATGGAAGGTCCCTGTGGTGAGATCTCTCCCTCGAACAAAAAAAAAAGGTCATTAGGATGACCGACAGGATAAAGGATTTTTTTTAACATCGCTCCATGAAACCAACTTTCAGACACAGCCAAAGTGTTTAAAGAGAAATCCAAAAAGCAACAACGCTCAAAACCAAGTAAATGTGGTCCTATTTATTTGTACATGCAAATTTTATAAAACACTGCCCATGTGTTTTATGTCGTGAAGATTTCCCTTCTTCTTTCTTTGCAATACCGGCACCCTCCAAACTTCTGCGATTGCAGTGAAAAAGCAGCACCAGAAAACAGCAGCCAAGTAATACCAATAATGGGCAGGGCAAAATCTACACATAATTTCAAGATAATTCAGGGTCAGGAATGGACATTGCAGGTTCCAGAGCTTAGATCTTTCATTAAGAACAGGGAAGGCAATAAAAGAGGGAGGTGTGGCCTCGTTAGTCAAGGACAGCATAACAGTGGTTGAAAGATCTTTTGACGAGGACTCGTCTACTGAGGTAGTATGGACTGAGGTTACAAACAGGAGAGAGGAGAGGATTGGCAAAACAATTCTGGGTAGGAGTGAAAGGAACAGGGTGGTCATTATGAGGGACTTTAACATCCCCAACATTGACTGGAAATGCTATAACTCTAGTGTGTCCAATGGATGAGTTTTTGTCCAGTGTGTGGAGGGTTTCCTGACACAGTATGTCGAAGGGCCGACTAGCGGGGAGGCCACACTGGATTTGATGCTTGGTAATGAACCAGGCCAGATGTTTGATTTAGTGGTAGGTGAGCACGTTGGAGAGAGTGACCATAATTCAGTTACGTTTAGTTTAGCGATGGAAAAGGATAGGTACATTGCTACGGGGCAAGAGTTAACAATGGGGCAAGACTTGAGAAGCATAGAATGGGGTAACAAAATGCAGAGGATGGGGACAATTGAAATGTGGAGCTAGTTTATAGGTCTTTGATAGGTATGTCCCTGTCAGGCAGGGAGGAAGTGAGAAGGTAAGGGAACCGTGGTTTACTACAGAGATTGTATCTCTTGTTAAGCAGTAGGAGGAGGTTTATGTGACAATGAGACAAGATGGTTCAGATGAGATGGAGAGCTACAGATTAGCTAGGAATTATTTAAAGAGACAGTTAAGAAGAACAAAGAGAGGACATGAGGAGTCTTTAGCAGGTAGAATAAAGGAGAACCCTAAAACTTTCTATAGGTATGTGAGGAATAAAGGATGACTAGGGTCAGAATAGGCCCAAAGATAGAAATGCGAAGTTGTGTGTGGACCCTTTGGAGATCAGAAAGGTGCTAAACGAATATTTCTCATCGGTTTTCACTCAGGAAAAGGAGAATATTGTAGAGGAGAAAAATGAGATACAACATATTAGACTAGAAAAGATAGAGGTTAGTAAGGAAGGATTATCAATTCGAGAAGGAGTGAAAGTAGACAAGTTCTGTGGACCGGGTGGGATTGATCAGAGGATTCTCTGGGAAGCAAGGCAGGAGGTATTAGAGCCTTTGGCTTTGATCTTTGAGTCGTCATTGTCTACAGGATTACAAATGATGTGCCCTTTTCATGAAGGGCAGTAGAGATGACCCAGGTAATTATAGACCAGGGAGCCTTACATCTGTTGTAGGATAGGTTTTGGAAAGGATTAGGAGAGACAGGATTTATTATAATTTCGCAAGCAACAATTTGATTGGAGATAGTCAACATGGTTTCATCAAGGGCAGGTTGTGTCTCACAAACCTCACTGAGTTTTTTGAGAAGGTGACCAAGCATGTGGATGAGGGTAGGGCAGTTGACGTAGTATACACGGACTTCAGTAAGGCATTTGATAAGGTTCCACGTGGTAGGCTGTTGGAGAAAATGTGGAGGCATGGGATTGAGGGTGATTTAGCAGTTTGGATTAGAAACTGACTTTCTGTAAGGAGGCAGCGAGTGGTGACTGATGGAAAATATTCAGCCTGGAATCCGGTTATGGGTGATGTGCCACAAGGATCTGTTTTGGGACCACTGCTGTTTATCATTTTTATAAATGACTTGGATGCAGGCATGGGTGGATGAGTTAGTAAGTTTGCAGAGGACACTAAAATCGGTGGAGTAGTGGACAGTGTGGAAGAATGTTGCAGGTTGCAGGGGGACTTGGATAAACTGCATAATTGGGCTGAGAGGTGGCAAATGGCATTCAATGCAGATAACTAAGAGGTGATTCACTTTGGGAAGAATAACAGGAAGGCAGAATACTGGGTCAATGACAAGATTCTTGGTAGTGTGGATGTGCAGAGGGATCTTGGAGTCCATGTACATAGATCCGTATAAGTACTATATGAAAATGTTGGCGAGGAAGATACAGAGATATTTGCATCTAGACTAGAAGAGATGGAGGTTCGCAACAAAGAGGTATTAGAAATACGGCACAGTGTGAAAATAGACAAGTCCCCTGGGCCGGATGGGATCTATCCGAGGATCCTCTGGGAAGCAAGAGAAGAGATTGCCGAGCCTTTGGCATTGACCTTCAAATCATCATTGTCTACAGGAATAGTGCCTGAGGACTGGAGGATAGCAAATGTGGTTCCCTTGTTCAAAAAGGGTAGTAGAGACAACCCTGGTAATTACAGACCAGTGAGTCTCACTTCAGTTGTTGGTAAAGTGTTAGAAAAGGTTATAAGAGATAGGATTTATAACCATCTAGAAAAGAATAATCTGATCAGGGACAGTCAGCACGGTTTTGTGAAAGGTAGGTCGTGCCTAATGAATCTTATTGAGTTTTTTGATAAAGTGACCAAACAGGTTGATGAGAGTAAACCGGTTGATGTGGTGTATATGGATTTCAACAAGGCGTTTGATAAGGTTCCCAAAGTAGGCTATTATACAAAATGCGGAGGAATGGGATTGTGGGAGACATAGCAGTTTGGATCAGTGATTGGCTTGCTGAAAGAAAACAGAGGGTTGTAGTTGATGGAACATGTTCACCTTGGTGTCCAGTTACTAGCGGCGTACCGCAAGGGTCGGTGTTGGGTCCACTGCTGTTCGTCATTTTTATAAATGACCTGGATGAGGGCTTAGAAGGGTGGGTTAGTAAATTTGCGGACGACACAAAGGTCGGTGGAGTTGTGGATAGTGACGAAGGATGTAGTAGGTTGTAGAGAGACATAGATAGGATGCAGAGCTGGGCTGAGGGGTGGAAAATGGAGTTTAATGTGGACAAGTGTGAGGTGATACACTTTGGACGGAGTAATCGGAATGCAAAGTACTGGGCTAATGGCAAGATTCTTGGGAGTGCAGATGAGCAGTGTGATCTCTGTGTCCATGTACACAGTTCCCTGAAAGTTGCCACCCAGATTGACAGGGTTGTTAAGAAGGCATAGTGTGTTTTGGCCTTTATTAATAGAGAGATTGAGTTCCGGAACCAGGATGTTATGCTGCAGCTGTACAAAGCTCTGCTACGGCCACACTTGGGAGTATTGTGTACAGTTCTGGTCACCGCAATTTAAGAAGGATGTGGAAGCTTTGGAAATGATGCAGAGGAGATTTACTAGGATGTTGCCTGATATGGAAGGAATCAACGAAGTAAAAACAATGACTGCAGATGCTGGAAACCAGATTCTGGATTAGTGGTGCTGGAAGAGCACAGCAGTTCAGGCAGCATCGAAGGAGCTTCGAAATTGACGTTTCGGGCAAAAGCCCTTCATCAGGAATAAAGGCAGTGAGCCTGAAGCGTGGAGAGATAAGCTGGAGGAGGGTGGGGGTGGGGAGAAGTAGCATAGAGTACAATGGGTGAGTGGGGGAGGGGATGAAGGTGATAGGTCAGGGAGGAGAGGGTGGAGTGGATAGGTGGAAAAGGAGATAGACAGGTAGGACAAGTCCAGACAAGTCATGGGGACAGTTACTGAGCTGGAAGTTTAGAACTAGGGTGAGGTGGGGGGGGGGGGAGGAAAAAGGAGGAAATTGTTGAAGTCCACATTGATGCCCTGGGGTTGAAGTGTTCCGAGGCGGAAGATGAGGCGTTCTTCCTCCAGGCGTCTGGTGGTGAGGGAGCGGCGGTGAAGGAGGCCCAGGACCTCCATGTCCTCGGCCGAGTGGGAGGGGGAGTTGAAATGTTGGGCCACGGGGCGGTGTGGTTGATTGGTGCAGGTGTCCCGGAGATGTTCCCTAAAGCGCTCTGCTAGGAGGCGCCCAGTCTCCCCAATGTAGAGGAGACTGCATCGGGATACAATAAATGATATTAGTGGATGTGCAAGTAAAACTTTGATGGATGTGGAAGGCTCCTTTAGGGCCTTAGATAGAGGTGAGGGAGGAGGTGTAGGCGCAGGTTTTACAGTTCCTGCGGTGGCAGGAAAAAGTGCCAGGATGGGAGGGTGGGTTGTAGGGGGGCATGGATCTGACCAGGTAGTCATGGAGTAAACGGTCTTTGCGGAAGGCAGAAAGGGGTGGGGAGGGAAATATATCCCTGGTGGTGGAGTCTGTTTGGAGGAGGTGGAAATGTCGGCGAATGATTTGGTTTACGCTAAGGTTGGTAGGGTGGAAGGTGAGCACCAGGGGCGTTCTGTCCTTGTTACGGTTGGAGGGGTGGGGTCTGAGGGCGGAGGTGCGAGATGTAGACGAGATGCGTTGGAGGGCATCTTTAACCACGTGGGAAGGGAAATTGCGGTCTCTAAAGGAGGAGGCCATCTGGTGTGTTCTGTGGTGGAACAGGTCCTCCTGGGAGCAGATCCGGCGGAGGCGGAGGAATTGGGAATATGGGATGGCATTTTTGCAAGAGGTAGGGTGGGAAGAGGTGTAATCCAGGTAGCTATGGGAGTCGGTGGGTTTGTAAAAAATGTCAGTGTCAAGTCGGTCATCATTAATGGAGATGGAGAGGTCCAGGAAGGGGAGGGAGGTGTCAGAGATGGTCCAGGTAAATTTAAGATCAGGGTGGAATGTGTTGGTGAAGTTGATGAATTGCTCAACCTCCTCACGGGAACACGAGGTAGCGCCAATGCAGTCATCAATGTAGCGGAGGAAGAGGTGGGGAGTGGTGCCGGTGTAATTACGGAAGATCAACTGCTCTATGTAGCCAACAAAGAGACAGGCATAGCTGGGGCCTACACGTGTGCCCATGGCTCCCCCTTTGGTCTGGAGGAAGTGGGAGGATTCAAAGGAGAAATTGTTAAGGGTGAGGACCAGTTCGGCCAAACGAATGAGACTGTCGGTGGAAGGTACTGTTGGGGACGTCTGGAGAGGAAAAAACAGAGGGCTTGGAGGCCCTGGTCATGGCGGATGGAGGTGAAGAGGGATTGGATATCCATGATGAAGATGAGGCGTTGGGGGCCGGGGAAACGGAAGTCTTGGAGGTGGAGGGCGTGGGTGGTGTCTCGAACGTATGTGGGGAGTTCCTGGACTAGGGGGGATAGGACAGTGTCGAGGTAGGTAGAGATGAGTTCAGTGGGGCAGGAGCATGCTGAGACAATGGGTCGGCCAGGATGGTCAGGCTTGTGGATCTTGGGAAGGAGATAGAACCGGGCAGTTCGGGGTTCCCGGACTATGAGGTTCTGTATGGTCTGGAAGATGATGGTTTGGTGATGGGGGCAGTAAGATGAGGTGTCCTCGAGTTGACGTTTGGCTTCAGCGGTGTAGAGATCAGTGCGCCAGACTACCACTGCGCCCCCTTTATCCGCTAGCTTTATGGTGAGGTTGGGATTGGAGGGCTGCGCGTTGTGAGGGTGAGAGGTTGGAGTGGGGGAGGGAGGTAGACAGGTTGAGGCGGTTAATGTCCCAACAGTTGGAAATGAAGAGGTCGAGGGCAGGTAATAGGCCAGTGCGGGGTGTGCAGGTGGATGCAGTGTGTTGGAGGTGGGCGAAGGGGTCCTCGGAAAGTGGGCAGGAGTCCATGCCCTACGAGGAAAGGCTGAGGGCCTCGAGGCTGTTTTCATTAGAGAGAAGGAGGTTGAGAGGTGACTTAATAGAGACATATAAGATAACCAGAGGGTTAGATAAGGTGGACAGGGAGAGCCTTTTTCCAAGTATGGGGACGGCAAACACGAGGGGACACGACTTTAAAGTGAGGGGGGATAGGTATAAGACAGATGTTAGAGGTAGTTTCTTTACTCTGAGTAGTAAGGGTATGGAATGCTTTGCCTGCATCGGTAGTAGATTTACCAAGTTTAAGTGCATTTAAGTCGTCATTGGACAAGCATATGGACATACATGGAATAGCGTAGGTGGGATGTGTTTCAGATTAGTATGACAGGGCGGCGCAACATCGAGGGCTGAAGGGCCTGTACTCGCTGTAATGTTCTATGTTCTATCCCTGAAAGTTGCCACCCAGGCTGATAGTGCTGTTAAGAAGGCATACAGTGTGTTAGGTTTCATTGGTAGAGGGATTGAGTTCTAGAGCTGTAATGTCATGCTGTACAAACTCTAGTGCAGCCGCACTTGGAATATTGTGTACAGTTCTGGTTGCCCCATTACAGGAAGGATGTGGATGCTTTGGAAAAGGTGCAGAAGAGATTTACCAGGATGTTGTCTGGTCTGGAGGGAAGGTCTTATGAGGAAAAGCTGAGAGCTTGGGTCTGTTCTCAGTGGAAAGAAAGCGGCTCAGAGGGGATTTGATAAAGACAAAGACATACAAGAGGATTAGGTAGGGGAGACAGTGAAAGTCTTTTTCCTAGGATGATGACGTCAGCCCGTACAAGAGGGCATAGCCACATATTGAGGGGTGATAGATTTAAGACAGAAATCGGAGGCAGTTTCTGCTAAGGGCGTTGAACGCCCTGCCTGCCAAAGTAGTTAACTCAGCCACATTAGGAAACCGTAGAGACAGACGTCATTGCCAGTCCGAGGCACGGTCAGGTCTGCCAATCAGAAATTGGCGTGGAGGCAGAGCCGAGCAGTCAGACATCACAGAGCCCGTGGTAATAGGAGACTCCATGGTGAGAGGGACTGAAAGGGGTTTATGCGGCAACAGGCGGGATTTGAGGATGGTGCGCTGCCTTCCTGGTGCCAGGATGAAGGACATCGCAGACAGTGTGCAGGAAATCCTCAAGGCTGAAGGTGAAGAGCCAGACGTGGTGGTGCATGTCGGCACAAATGACATCAGGAAGAAGAGGAGGAGGGACGTTCTACAGCGGGACTTCGGAGAACTCAGAAGAAGGCTGAAAAGCAGGACATCCAGGGGAGTTATCTCTGGTTTGCTTCCAGTTTCTCGGGCTGGAGAGGACAGGAACAGGGAGATAATGGACTTGAATGTGTGGTTGGGGAACTGATGCAGGAAGCAAGGATTTAAATTCTTGGATCACTGGGGTATGCTTAGCGGTAAGGATAGATTATACAAGAGGGACGAGTTGCACCTTAATAGGTGGGGGACCAGCATTCTGGCAGGTAGGTTTGCCACTGCAACACAGCTGCATTTAAACTAAATAGCAAGGGGAGGGGACAAACTGGAAGTTTCAGAAGGAAGTTAAAGGGAAAGTTAGAACAAGAGAAATCAAGAAAGACAAAGAATCAATGGAGCAGAAAACTCAAAAAATGATCATACCGTAAGGTCAAGTGAAATAGGGATTGATAGGTAGCGTAAGGGGAAAAACAAATTAAAAATATTACGTATGAATGCACGAAACATTAGAAATAAGATGGATGAGCTTGAGGCTCATTTGGAAATTGGCAGTTACGGTGTTGTGGGGATAACTGAGACGTGGCTTCAAGTGCTATCGTAAGGACAGACTGACTGGCAGAGAGGGTGGGGTGGCCTTGTTGGTAAGGAATGATATTCAGTGCCTTGCGCAGGGGGACCTAGAATCAGGAGATGTAGAGTCAGTATGGATAGAAATTCTACGGGTAGAAAGACCCTCATGAGAGTTATCTACAGGCCCCCAAACAGTAGCCTGGATGTAGTGTGCAAGTTGAATAAGGTGCTGAAATTGCCCTGTCACAAAGATATTACTACAGTTGTTATGGGGGATTTCAACATGCAGGTAGACTGGGAGAATCAGGATGGTACTGGACCCCAAGAAAGGGAGTTTGTGGAGTGCCTCAGAGATGGATTCTTAGAACAGCTGGTGCTGGAGTCTACCAGGGAGAAAGCAATTCTGGATCTGGTGTTGTGCAATGAACTGGATTTGATCAGGGACCTCGAAGTAAAGGAGCCATGAGGAGGTAGTGACCACAATAAGGTTTAATCTGCAGTTTGAAAGGGAGAGGGTAGAATCGGAAGTGACAATATTTCAGTTGAATAAGGGGAACTATGCAGCTATGAGGGAGGAGCTGGCCAAAGTTCAATGGTTCAATACCCTAGCAGGGATGGCAGTGGAGCAACAATGGCAGGTATTTCTGGGTATAATGCAGAATATGCAGGATTAGTTCATTCTAAAAAGGAAGAAAGATCCTAAGGGGAAGCAGGGGTGACCGTGGCTGATGAGGGAAGTTAAGGACCATTGGATCAGTATCTGGTGCTATGTTGTTGTGGCCATAACAGAGACATGGGTTCCTCAGGGGCAGGAATGGTTGCTGGATATTCCAGGGTTTAGAGCATTTAAAAAGAAAAGAGGAGGGGGTGTAGCACTACTAATCAGAGAGGGTATCACAGCTACAGAAGCTTCCATTGTCAAGGAAGATCTGCCTACCGAGTCAGTATGGGTAGAAATTAGGAACAGCAAGGGAGCAGTCACCTCTTTAGGGGTTTACTACAGGCCCCCCAATAGTAGCAGGGAGATGGAAGAAAGCATAGGTCGGCAGATTTTGGAAAAGTGTGGACGTAGTAGGGTTGTTGTAATGGCTGACTTTAACTTTCCCAATATTGATTGGAACCTTCTTCGAGCAGAAGATTTGAATGGAGCTGTTTTTGTAAGGTGTGTTCAGGAGGGTTTCCTAACTCAGTACGTTGACAGGCCGACGAGGGGGGAGGCCATTCTAGACTTAGTGCTTGGAAACGAGCCGGGGCAGGTATCAGATCTTGTGATGGGAGAGCATTTTGGTGATCGTGACCACAACTGCCTCACATTCTACATAGCTATGGAGGAGGAGAGGATTAGGCAAAATGGGAAGCTATCTAACAGGGGAAGAGGAAATATGATGCGATTAGACATGAGTTAGGAAGCGTGTTCCATGGTAAAGGCACTATAAACATGTGGAGACTGTTTAAGGAACAGTTGTTGCAAGTGATGAATAAATATGTCCTTCTGAGACAGGCAAGAAGTGGTAAGATAAAGGAACCTTGGATGACGAGAGCGGTGGAGCTTCTCGTCAAAAGGAAAAAAGTAGCTTACGTAAGGTGAAGGAAGCTAGGGTCAAGTTCAGCTCTACAGGATTACAGGCAGGCGAGGAAGGAGCTTAAAAATGGTCTGAGGAGAGCCAGGAGGGGGCACGAGAAAGGCTTGGCAGAACGGATTAGGGAGAACACAAAGGCATTTTACACTTATGTGAGGAATAAGAGAATGGTCAAAGAAAGAGTAGGGCCGATCAGGGATAGCATAGGGAACTTGTGTGTGGTGTCTGAGGAGGTAGGGGAAGCCCTAAATGAGTTTTTTGCTTCGGTCTTTACAAAAGAGACAAACTTTGTAGTGAATGAAACCTTTGAAGAGCAGTTGTGCATGCTGGAATGAATAGATAGAGGAAGCTGATATGGGTGAAAATTTTGTCAAACATTAAGGTTGACAAGTCACCAGGGCCGGACCAGATTTGTCCTCGACTCCTTTGGGAAACTAGAAATGTAATTGCTTTGCCACTTGTGAAGATCTTTTCATCCTCGCTCTCCACTGGAGTCGTACCCGAGGACTGGAGAGAGGCAAATGTAATTTCTCTCTTCAAGAAAGGAAATAGGGAAATCCCCGGCAATTACAGACCAGTAAGTCTCACGTCTGTCGTCTGCGAGGTGTTAGAAAGGATTCTGAGGGATAGGATTTATGACCATTTGGAAGAGCATGGCTTAATTAAATGCAGTCAACACGGCTTTGTGAGGGGCAGGCCATGCCTCACAAACCTTATCGAGTTCTTTGAGAATGTGACTAGAAAAGTTGATGAGGGTCGAGCTGTGGATGTGGTGTATATGGACTTCAGCAAGGCATTTGATAAGGTTCCCCATGGTAGGCTTGTTCAGAAGGTCAGGAGGAATGGGATTCAGGGGAACATAGCTGTCTGGATGCAGAATCGGCTGGCCAACAGAAGACAGTGAGTGGTACTAGAAGGAAAATATTCTGCCTGGAAGTCTGTGGTGAGTGGTGTTCCACAGGGCTCTGTCCTTGGGCCTTTATTGTTTGTAATTTTTATTAATGATTTGGATGAGGGGATTGAAGAATGGGTCAGCAAGTTTGCAGATGACACAAAGGTTGGAAGTGTCGTTAACAGTGTAGAAGGCTGTTGTAGGCTGCAGCGGGACATTGACAGGATGCAGAGATGGGCTGAGAGGTGGCAGATGGAGTTCAACCTGGATAAATGCAAGTGATGCATTTTGGAAGGTCGAATTTGAAAGCGGAGTACAGGATTAAGGATAGGATTCTTGGCAGTGTGGAGGAACAGAGGGATCTTGGGGTGCAGGTACATAGATCCCTTAAAATGGCCACCCAAGTGGACAGGGTTGTTAAGAAAGTATATGGTGTTTTGGCTTTCATTAACAAGGGGAATGAGTTTAAGAGTAGTGAGATCTTGTTGCAGCTCTGTAAAACTTTGGTTCAACTGCACTTGGAATACTGCGTCCAGTTCTGGTCACCCTATTATAAGAAAGATGTGGATGCTTTGGAGAGGGTTCAGAGGTGGTTTACCAGGATGCTGCCCGGACTAGAGGGCTTATCTTAAGAGGAGAGCTCAGACTTTTTTCATTGGAGAAGAGGAGGAGGAGGAGAGGGGACCTAATTGAGGTGTACAAGATAATAAGACGCATAGATAGAGTCGATAGTCAGAGACTATTTCCCAGGGCAGAAATAACTAACACGAGGGGTCACAGTTTTAAGCTGGTTGGAGGAAAGTATAGAGGGGATGTCAGAGGCGGGTTCTTTACACAGAGAGTTGAGAGAGCATGGAATGCGTTGCTTCTCACGAACAAGAGGATAACTAAAAAGGGAATACGCAAAGAAAAAAATAGGGTACGAAAGTAAACTGGCCAAAAATATAAAGGAGGATAGTAACAGCTTTTTTAGGAATGTGAAAAGAAAAAAGAAATGGTTAAGACTAAAATTGGGCCCTTGAGGACAGAAACGGGTGAATTTATTACGGGGAACAAAGAAATGGCAGAAGAGTTGAAATGGTATTTGCGATCTGTCTTCACTGGGGAAGACACAAGCCATCTCCCAGATGTAACAGTGGCTGAAGGACCTGAACTGAAGGGAATTTATATTAGGCAGGAAATGGTGTTGAAGAGACTGTTAGGTCTGAAGGCTGGTAAGTTCCTGGGACCTGATGGCCTGCATCCCAGGGTGCTGAAGGAGGTAGCTCTAGACAATAGGTGCAGGAGTAGGCCATTCTGCCCTTCGAGCCTGCACCACCATTCAATATGATCATGGCTGATCATCCACAATCAGTATCCTGTTCCTGCCTTATCTCCATAACCCTTGATTCCACAATCCTTGAGAGCTCTATTCAACTCTTTCTTAAAATGAATCCAGAGACTGGGCTAATGTTGTCCCACTTTTTAAGAAAGGAGGGAGAGAGAAGACAGCGAATTATAGACCAGTTAGTCTTACCTCAGTGGTGGGAAAAATGCTGGAGTTAATTATAAAAGACGAAATTATGACACATCTGGATAGTAGTAACAGGATAGGTCAGAGTCAGCATGGACTTATGAAGGGGAAATCATGCTTGACTAATCTTCTGGAATTGTTTGAGGATGTAACTCGGAAGATGGACAAGGGAGATCTGATGGATGTATAATACCTGGACTTTCAGAAAGCCTTTGAAAAAGTCCCACATAGGAGGGCTCGTGAGCAGAATTAGGGCACATGGTATTAGGGGTAAAATACTGACATGAAAATTGGTTGGCTGACAGGAAACAAAGAGTAGTGATAAATGGCTCCCTTTCGGAATGGCAGGCGGTGACCAGTGGTGTGCTGCAGGGATCAGTACTGGGACCGCAACTTTTTACAATATACGTTAATGATATAGAAAAAGGTATTAAAAGTAATGGCAAATTTGCTGATGACACAAAGCTGGTGGCAGGGTGAGTGGACAGATGCATGGCAGATGCAGTTTAATGTGGATAAATGTATGGTTATCCACTTTGGTGACAAGAACAGGAAGGCAGATTACTACCTCAATGGGATCAATTTAGGTAAAGGGGCAGTACAACGAGATCTGGGTGTTCCTGAAGAAGGGCTTATGCGCGAAACGTCAATTCTCCTGCTCCTTGGATGCTGCCTGACCTGCTGCGCTTTTCCAGCAACACATTTTCAGCTCTGTTCTTGTACATCAGTCAATGAAAGCAAGCATGCAGGTACAGCAGGCAGTGAAGAAAGCTAATAGCATGCTGGCCTTCATAACAAGAGGAATTGAGTCTAGAAGCAAAGAGGTCCTTCTGCAGCTGTACATTGCCCTGGTGAGAGCACACCTGGAATATTGTGCGCAGTTCTGGTCTCCAAATTTGAGGAAGGACATTCTGGCTATTGAGGGAGTGCAGCGTAGGTTCACAAGGTCAATTCCTGGAATGGCAGGACTATCTTATGTTGAAAGATTGGAGCGACTAGGCTTGTATACCCTTGAGTTTAGAAGGCTGAGAGGGGATCTGATTGAGACGTATAAAATTATTAAAGGATTGGACACTCTGGAGGCAGGAAGCATGTTTCCGCTGATGGGTGAGTCCCGAACCAGAGGACACAGTTTATAAATAAGGGGTAGGCCACTTCGAACAGAGTTGAGGAGAAACATCTTCACCCAAAGAGTGGTGGGTGTGTGGAATGCTCTGCCCCAGAAGGCTGTGGAGGCCCAGTCTCTGGATACTTTCAAGAAATAGTTAGATAGAGCTCTTAAGGATAGTGGAATCATGGGTTATGGGGATGAAGCAGGAACAGGATACTGATTGAGGATGATCAGCCATGATCATAATGAATGGTGGTGCTTGCTCGAAGGGCAGAATGGCCTACTCCTGCACCTATTGTCTATTAGGGAGATTTAAACAATCCTTGGATAAGCATGTGTATGATGATGGGACAGTGTGGGGGATGGGCTTAGATTAGTTCACAGGTCGGTGCAACAGAGGGCAAAAGGGCCTGTTCTGCGCTGTATTGTTCTATGTTTGCAAGTTTTTTTGATTCAAGCTGCAGAATGAATAAAAGCAATTCTTAAAAGCATTACAATTCACCTACCACGTCCTACAAAAAGAAATGCATGCTACCTATATACAAACATATTGTATATTGACACCAATTCAAATTAATTCTGATAAGTTCTTTGAAAATACTTGTCAAGAGAGTTTATGTATTATTAATGTTCATAAGATTCAGTTAAGAGTTCAGTCAGATATGGGTTTTCTTACCTAAAAAAGTAAATATAATGATCGACTAACCTGTGGATTCTTAAGTTTGGTAATAACCTTCCAAGCTTCATTAAGAATTTGCAGTTTGTCATTCTCAGGTGGATCAGCCAAAGCCAAGTTCAACCCCAAGGATTGGAAAAGAAGATGCTGCAGCGTAAATAGATCAGAATCACAGTAAACTGCATTAAAGCACAATGATGTTCAAGCACAACACAAAACTAAAAGACGATAAAAGTGCATGAAAGATAGATGCAATTATACAATGCTTCTCAAAATCTCAAGTCCTAAAGCACTTCACAACTGATGAAATCCCTCTGAAGAGTGATCACTAATGTAGGAGGGAAGATTTAGCAAGACATAGCAAGATTCCACTAATGATAATGTGATCAGTGGTGTTTTAGTGAGGCAACCATTTAGGATTAACTATCTATCCAAAATGGGATCATGGTTCTCTTAAATTGAGATTAATGTCCCAAACCCACCATGGATTATTATTACATATAAACAAGTCAAGTTACACTTAAGGCATCATTGCATCACATGTCTGAGAAACATTTCAAGCTGCTGCAAACAGAAAATTTTCAAAGTGATTAACTGGTAGAGACAGCTTGACAATCAACGAAATTACTAACAATTTAATCTGCTTTAATGATATTGCTCAAGGAATGCAAAAATAATTGGAGAAACCTTGTTGCCACAGCTCCCATGGTGCCATGGAACAGATAGACAGGCCTATGTTTAATGGTTGCAATGTGGGATCTGGAATACAAACGCACATCATAAATCACCACTTTTTGATGTTGCAGATTGGCCTACCTTGGGAAAACCAGACTCCTCACAGTCCTTTATCATTCCAATGAAATCCATAGATCTTGCTGCAATGAATTCCGGTTTAAATGCGGACATTACCGAATTCAACAGCAAAGCACTATTAGAAATTGTGGGACAGAAGACCAAAACACATATCAGGAGGCATACACTGGAGTGTGCAGAAGTATTTTACATATTTTCATGATGTGGCAGTGTAAATACTTTTATATCACTTACTTGTTTCCAAGTTTCTTGCATCTGTCCATCATTTCTGTAAGTAAGGTCTGTAAATAGTCATAAGAAATGCAGTTTGAAAGCAGCCCATCTGCACACAAGGTAAGGCATGTGACTAATTCATCTAGTTCCTTTCTTTTAATGTTTCTATTTCAGTAATACATTGAGGTCCATATAGTTTAGATGATTCAATCAGGCATTCGACAAGGTTCACCATGGGAGACTGTTTAGGAAGGTTAAATCTCATGGAATACAGGGAGAACTAGCCATTTGGATACAGAACTGGATCAAAGGTAGAAGACAGAGGGTGGTGGTGGAGGGTTGTTTTTCAGGTTGGAGGCCTGTGACCAGTGGAGTGCCACAAGGATCGGTGCTGGGCCCTCTACTTTTTGTCATTTACATAAATGATTTGGATGCGAGCATAAGAGGTACAATTATTAAGTTTGCAGATGACACCAAAATTGGAGGTGTAGTGGACAGTGAAGAGGGTTACCTCAGATTACAACAGGATCTGGACCAGATGGGCCAATGGGCTGAGAAGTGGCAGATGCAGTTTAATTCAGATAAATGCAAGGGGCTGTATTTTGGGAAAGCAAATCTTAGCAGGACTTATACACTTAATGGTAAGGTCCTAGGGAGTGTTGCTGAACAAAGAGACCTTGGAGTGCAGGTTCATAGCTCCTTGAAAGTGGAGTCGCAAGTAGATAGGATAATGAAGGCGGAGTTTAGTATGCTTTCCTTTTATTGATCAGAGTATTGAATACAGGAGTTGGGAAGCCATGTTGCGGTTGTACAAAACATTGGTTAGGCCACTGTTGGAATACTGGTTGTTTATATAGGAGGGATACCAAAATTGCAATGTTGTGAAACTTGAAAGGGTTCAGAAAAGATTTACAAGGATGTTGCCAGGGTTGGCAGATTTGAGCTGTAGGGAGAGGCTGAACAGGCTGGGGCTGTTTTCCCTGGAGTGTTGGAGGCTGAGGGGTGATTTTGTAAACCTCTATAAAAGGTCATGAGGGACATGGATAGGATAAATAGACAAAGTCTTTTCCCTGGGGTGGGGGAGTCCAGAACTAGAGGGTATAGGTTTAAGGTGGGAGGGGAAAGATATAAAAGAGACCTAAGGGGAAACATTTTCACACAGAGGGTGGTACGTGTATGGAATGAGCTGCCAGAGAAAGTGGAGGAGGCTGGTACATTGCAACATTTAAAAAGGCATCTAGGTGGGTATATGAATAGGAAGGGTTTGGAGGGATATGGGCTGGGTGCTGGCAGGTGGGACTAGATTGGGTTGGGATACTTGGTCGGCATGGATGAGTTGGACCAAGGGATCTGATTCCGTGCTGTACATTTCTATGACTCTAGTCGATTATATATTTTAAAATATTTATGGCACAAAATTTATCTTAAAAATTTAAGCAGCTTTTTACATTTTGTACTTCAACACCACAAAACACTGAAAATACCCATAAAGCATAATCTGTGCACACCATACACCCTTTTGAAATATATAATTAAGACAACAGAACATGTCCAGGTTGGCACTGGCATCAAGGAAAACCCAAAGACATTTTATAAGTATATTAGGAGCAAGGAGGAAAGGATGAGACAATGTCAGAGACCAAAAAGACAATCTGTGTGTGGGGCCAGTGGATATGGGGGAGGGCTTAAATGAATATTTCTCAACTGTATTCGCAAGAGAAAGACATTGTAGCTTGGGATTTCAGTTGAGAAGGTGAGGTTCTACAACATGTTAAGATTACTAAGGAAAAAGTGTTACATGTTTTAGTAAAAGGTGCTTGACTCTCCAGGGCCTGATGAGACATATCCCAGATTGCAATGGGAGGAGATTGCGGAGGCCCTGACAGAGATATTTAATAAGTAGCTAGCCACAGGTTAAGTGCCAGATGTTTGAAGGATAGCTAACGTGGTTCTTTTGTTCGAGAAAGGCAGCAGGGATGGGCTAGGTAATTATAGACTGGTTAATCTGATGTCAGTGATAAGGAAATTATTGCAAAAAACGTCTGAAGGATAGGATTAATCAACATTCGGAAAGGCAGGGATTGATTATGGATAGTCAGCGTGGATGTGATACAGGGATATCCTGTCAGGCTAATTCAATTGAGTTTTTAAAAATCTGACGAAATAGATTTATGAGGGTAGTACACTTGATCTGGTTTACATGGATTTCATTAAAGATTTTGACAAGGTCTGTCATGGAAGGCTGGACCAAAAGGTAAGAGACACAGGATTCAAGGCAAATTGGCAAACTGGATCCAACACTGTCTTATTTATAAAGAACAAAGAACAGTACAGTACAGCACAGGAACAGACTCTTCTGCCCTCCAAGCCTGCACTGACACATTTTGCCCTTCCATACTAAAATGATCCTCGTTTGCAGGATCCTTATCCTTCTAATTCCTTCTTGTTCACGTCTTCGTCCAGGTGGTTCTTGAATACTGCTATTGTGTCTGCGTCCACCACCTCCTTTAGCAGTGTGTTCACCATCCTTTGTATGAAAATCTTGCCTCACACATCTCTCAAACTTGCCCACCTCCCACACCTTGAACCTGTGTCCCCTAGTAACTGACCCCTCCACATTGTGAATGGCATGGATAGGGTGGGTGGAAATTATGAGGCTTTCTCTCAATCTTATAAACTTCTATCAGGTTGCCCCTCAACCTCCTGTGTTCCAGTGAAAACAAGCCCAATTTAACACCTTCATCTGATGACGGCTGTTATCCTTATCCATGAGTATCTTAAAACTCACCGTATTATGGTCACTACTCCCAAAATGCTCCCCCACGGAAACTTCCCTCACCAGGCCGGGTTCATTTCCCAAAACCAGATGCAGGTTAATCCCTTCCCTGGTTAGACTGATTACACACTGTGTCAAGAAACCTTCCTGAATGGCCCTTACAAATTGTGCCCTATCCAAGCCCCTAGCGTGAAGTGAGTCCCTGTCAAAATAGGGGAAATTAAAATCACCCACCAAAACAACACTGCTATTATTACATCTTCCCAAAATCTGTCTGCATATCCTCACTTCTATCTCCCTGTGGCAGTTGGAAGGCCTGTAATAGACCCCAGCATTGCGATTTCACCCTTCCCATTCCTGAGTTCTGCCTCACTGCACGAGTCCTCTGATCCATCCTCCCTCAGTGCAGCTGAGAGATACTCCTTTACCAATGAAGCAACTCCCCCACCCCTTTACATCTCCTTCTATCACACCTAAACCATCTAAATTCCAACGCATTCAGCTGCCAATCCTGTCTCCGTAAATCACAATAATGGCATAGTTCCAAGTACTAACCAAAGCTAAGTTCATCTACCTTGCCTATCATACTTGGCACATTGAAACACATGTATTTCAGAGGGCACCTCCCCTGCTCTGAGTTTCCCTGCCTGCTCTTGTTCTTAGGTAAGAGGCAGGAGATTCGGAGGGGTTTTGGGAAAAAAAGCTTTTTCACTCAGTGAGAAACTGGAATGCACTGCGTGGAAAGAAAATGGAGGCTGAGAACATTACAACCTTTCAAAATATTTGGACGAGCACTTCAAATATCATAACATTCTTTACTCAGAGAAAGTAGTAAGGGTATGTAATGCTTTGCCTGCAACGGTAGTAGATTCACCAAGTTTAAGTGCATTTAAGTCGTCATTGGACAGGCAAATGGACATACATGGAATAGTGTAGGTGGGATGGGCTTCAGATTAGTATGACAGGGCAGCGCAACATCGAGGACCGAAGGGCCTGTACTGTGCTGTAATGTTCTATGTAGACTTGTTTGCCTTGGTTTCGACCTCTCCCTCAATTTCTCCATTGACTGTCCTATTTCCCTGGCTCCCATTCCCCTGCACAGTAGTTTAAACCCTCTCCAAACAGGAGGCAAAGAGTGATTGTGAAGTGTTGTAGTTGCAATTGGAAATCTGTGACCAGCAGTATACCACAGGGATTAGTGCTAGGACCCTGTTGTACATTAACAACCTGAATGTGAATGTGGAAGGTATAATTGTTAACTTTGCAGATTATACAAAATTGGTGGTGCTGTTGATAGTGAGGGGGATGGTCTCAGGCTGCAGTCTGATATTCATCAGCTGGTAAACTGGGCAGAGCAATGGCACATGGAATTTAATTCTAAAAACGGTATTTGGGGATAAATCATATTTGGGGAGTCAATGGCCGCGTGGTATTATCACGAGACTATTAATCCAGAAACCCTGGTAATGTGTCAGGGACCTGGATTTGAATCTTGCCATGGCAGCAGGTGGAATTTAAATGAAATATCTGGAATTAGGAGTCTAAAGATGACTATAAAACCATTGTCAATTCACAGAAAAATATTAAATCGGATTCACTAATCTAAGATATGAAAGGAAACTGTCATCCTTACTCCATCTGACCTATACATGACTCCTGAGAGAGCGCAATGGACTTGATGTGACTTCAGTCTATGCAATCAGGGATAGGTAATAAATACTAACCTGGCCAGTGATACCCACAACAAAAGTGATACAATTTGGAAGGTCTAATAAGGAAAGATTATACACAACGATTGGTAGGTCTGTAGGGTGTACTGTATCAAGGGTGTGGTGCTGGGAAAGCACAGCAGGTCCAAGGAACGGGAGCGGGAGAATCAATGTTGTAGTTGCAATTGGAAATCTGTGACCAGCAGTATACCACAGGGATTAGTGCTCGGACCCTGTTGTACATCAGGAATTCCCGAAGGGCTTGTGCCCAAAACATTGATTCTCCCGCTTCTTGGATGCTGCCTGACCTTCTGTGCTTTTCTAGCACCACACATTCGACTCTGATCTCCAGCACCTGTAGTCTACTTTCTCCTGTCGGGACCTCAGTGTACAAATCCACAAATCCTTGAAGCTGTCAGCACATGCAAACAGTGATGAAGGTGGCAAACAGTATGTTGCCTTCATTAGCCAGGCCATAGACTATAGCAGCAAAGTGGTCTTGTTTGTTTTAGAAAGTTGTAACATTTGTCAGGCCACAGATGGAATATAGTGTGCAGTTCTGGTCACCACACTATTGGAAGGATGCGATTGTACTGGAGGGTGCAGAGGAGATTCGCCAGGACGTTGCCGGGGATGGAAAGTCTCAGTTATGAGGACAGAATGGATAGGCGAGGTTTGTTTTCCTTGGAGCAGAGGAGAAATCTCATTGAGGTATACAAAATTATGAGAGATAACAACAGTGTAGATCATGAGAACAAAGAACAAAGAAACTTTACAGCCCAGGAACAGGCCCTTCGGCCCACCATGCCTGAGCCAATCCAAATCCACTCTAAACCTAAATCGCCCAATTCCTAAGCATCTGTATCCCTCTCTGCTCCCCACCTACTCATGCATCTGTCCAGATGCACCTTAAATGAATCTACTGTGCCTGCCTCTCCTACCTCTGCTGGCAACACGTTCCAGGAACCTACCAAAAAGTACTTGCCGCGTGTATCCCCCTTATACTTTCCACCTCTCACCTTGAACGCGTGACCTCTCATTATTGAATCCTTCACCCTGGGAAAAAGCTTATCTCTATCTTCCCTGTCTATACCCTTCATGACTTTGTAAACCTCAATCAGATCCCCCCTCAATCTCCTTTTTTCTAATGAAAACAATCCTAACCTACTCAACCTCTCTTCATAGCTAGCACCTTCCATACCAGGCAACATCCTCGTAAACCTTCTCTGCACCCTCTCCAAAGCTTCCACGTCCTTTTGGTAATGTGGTGACTAGAACTGTACACCATATTCTAAATGCGGCTGAACCAAAGTCTTGTACAATTTTAACATGACTTGCCAGCTGTTGTACTCAATACCCTGTCCGATGAAGGCAAGCATACCATATGCCTTCTTGACTACTCTATCCACCTGCGCAGCCACTTTCAGGGTACAATGGACCTGAACTCCCAGATCTCTCTGCTCATCAACTTTCCCAAGGCTCTTCAGTTTACTGTATAGTTCACTCCAGACTTAAACTTCCAAAATGCATCACCTCACATTTGCCTGGATTGAAATCCATCTGCCCCTTCTCCGCCCAACTCTCCTGTCTATCTATATTCTCCTGTATTCTTTGACAGTCTCCTTTGCTTTCTGCTACTCCACCAATCTGTGTGTCATCTGCAAACTTACTGATCAGACTAACAGTGCACTCCTTCCAGATCTATCTATATTTTCCAGAATCTTTTCCACAGACATACCAAAGACTAGAGGGCAGAAGTTTAAGGTGAGGAGCAAATGAGTTTCAGATACTTTGTGGAAACTTTTTTCATCCAGATGGCAGAAATATGGAATGTGCTGCCTGAGAGGACGGTGGAGGCAGTTAACTCTCAGCAGTTAAACAGCATCTGGACAAGCACTTAAAATGCCACAGTATAGTAGGTCATGGACCAAGTGCATGTACGTATATGGGATTAGTATAGTTTGGTGTTTGTTGGGGAGCATAGCCATGTTGGGCAGAAGCACCTGCTTCTATCTTTCATTACTCAACTTAACGGTATAAGCAAATATAATAAAATCTTCACGTAAAATAGCAAAGTATGTCAAAACTTAAAATACATTAAAAAGGGGTCGTCAGCATAGAGTTCAAAAGGGAAAGACATGCTCAAACTACCTTAAGTCTTTTAACAAAAAAGGGTAAACAAAGGATTAATACATTTCGATTTTCAAAAGTCTTTGATAAAAGACCACAGTGAAGTTATACTGAGGTCAGCAATATATATAGCAAGCTAGGTACAGAAGAGAATCAAGGTTGAAAAGGTATTTACTCTGACAGCCAGAAGGTTGTGATTCCAAAAGAATCAAAACTGCGACCACAGCCATTTCACATTTTACATCAATAATTTGGGCTCAGGAATCCGAATTACAATTTCAAATGTATAGACCAAATTTGGAAATGTAGGTACTGAAGAAAATTAGATTATATAAAATGAAACAAAAAGCAGAAATTAAAATGAGAAACTCTTGAACAGAACCCTCAAGCACAGTAGTTTAATTTTCGAAGGACAGCTTGAAAAATAGGACCTGAAGCATCATTGGATTTCAAATGTGAACTCTGCTCTTTCCACAAACGCTGCCAGTTATACTGAGTTTCTCCAGCAATTTGTTTTTGTCTCAGATCTCCAGCATTATCACAGTTCTTCAGTTTAGTTTTATATATAAAAGTAATATTAATGAACTGTAGAATGAGCACATAATTGAAAGATGAATTTCAATATATTCAAGTGTGCATTCTGGTACAACAGGGTACAGTCACATATTGCTTAGTTACAAAGAGTTTGATTGGGTTATAGCAGCAAAAGGATCTAGACATACAAATTAGTAAAACTAGTAATAGGTTATAAATAAAGCTACTCAAGTAAAGTAATTATTTATAGAGGGCTGGCTTGAAAAAAAAACAAGAAATTTGTGAACCCTGTATAGAACCAAGAAGGAGAAAGTGAGGACTGCAGATGCTGGAGATGAGAGCTGAAAATGTGTTGCTGGAAAAGCGCAGCAGGTCAGGCAGCATCCAAGGAACAGGAGAATTGACATTTCGGGCATAAGCCCTTCTTCAGGAATGAGGAAGGTGTGCCAAGCAGGCTAAGACAAAAGGTAGGGAGGAGGGACTTGGGGGAGGGGCGTTGAGAATGCGATAGGTGGAAGGAGGTTAAGGTGAGGATGATAGGTCGAAGAGGGGGTGGGGGCGGAGAGGTCGCGAAGATGATTGCAGGTCAAGAAGGCGGTTCTGAGTCCGAGGGGCAGGACTGAGATAAGGTGGGGGGAGGGGAAATGAGGAAGCTGGAGAAATCTGCATTCATCCCTTATGGTTGGAGAGTTCCTAGACGGAAGATGAGGCGCTCTTCCTCCAGGCGTCGTGTTGCCACGGTCTGGCGATGGAGGCAGCCAAGGACCTGCATGTCCTTGGCAGAGTGGGAGGGGGAGTTGAAGTGTTCAGCCACCCAATGTGGCCTCCTCTACATTGGGGAGACAGGCCGCCTACTTGTGGAACGTTTCAGAGAACACCTCTGGGTCACCCGCACCAACCAACCCAACCGCCCTGTGGCTGAACACTATCGCCCCCTCCCACTCCACTGCTGCGCTTTTCCAGCGACACATTTTGCAGCTAGAATCAAGAAGGACAATCCAAGAAACTATGGACTGGTAAGTCTTAGATCAGCAATTGGGAAATTACTAGACAGAATTCGCAGGGACAGAGTTTAAGTACATCTGGAAAAGCATGCCCTAAGTAGGGACAGATCTGCATGGCTCTGTGCAGGGAAGGTCATGTCTTATTAACTTGATTGAATTTTGAGGTGGTGATAAATGCGGCCAATGAGGGTAGAGCAGTGGATATTGCCCGTATGGATTTTATTAAGGCTTTTGATAAGGTCCCTCATCGTAGTCTCATCCAGAAGATTAAGGTGTATGGGACCCATGGTGACTTGACTGCAGTTATTCAGAACTGGCTTGCCCAAAGAAGACAGAGGACAGTGGTGGAAGGATGTTTCTCAGGCTGGAGGTCCGGGATTAGCAGTGTTCCACAGGGATCCGTACTGGGACCTCTGCTGTTTGTTGATATATATTATACATTATCTACATATAAATGACTTGGATGAAAACGTAGCTGGATGGATTAGTAAGTTTGCAGACAATACAAAGATTGGTGGAGCTGTGGATAATGTAGAAGGCTGTCAAAGGATACAGCAGGATATAGATCAGTTACAGATATGGGGAGAGAAATGGCAGATGGAGTTTAGTCTGGGTATATGTCAGGTGCTGTACTTTGGGAGATCAAATGTTAAGGGAAGTATACAGTTAATGCAGGACCCTGAACAGCGTTAGTGGACAGAGGGATCTTGGGATTTAAGTCCACAGCTCCCTGAAAGTGGCCATGTAAGCTGATTGGGGGGTGGAGGAGGCATGTGGCATGCTTGCCTTTATTGGTCAGGGCACTGAGTACAAGAGTCAGGATGACATTTTGCAGCTTTATAAGACTTTAGTAAGCGCACACTTAAGAGTATTGTGTTCAATTCTGATTGCCACATTACAGGAAATATGCGGAGGCTTTGGAGAATGTGCAGAAGAGATTTACCAGGCCGCTGCCTGGACTAGAGGGCGAGAGTTATAAGGAGAAGCTAGAAGAACTCAGGTTGTTTTCTCTGAAGTGGAGGAGGCTGAGAGGAGACTTGATCAAAGTCTATAAAATTATGAGACGCATAGATAGGGCTGATGGTTAGAATCTTTTTCCCTAGGGTTGAAATGTCTAAAACAAGGTGGCATGCACTTAAGGGGAGAGGGAGACGTTCAAACGAGATGTGAGAGGCAGGTTTCTTTTCCACAGAGTGGGAGAAATGTGGAATGTGCTGCCAGGAGTGTTGGTGCAGGCAGATGCGATAGAGACATTAAGAGACTTTTAGATAAGTGCATGAATATGCAGGAAATGGGAGGGATATGGACAAAGGACAAGCAGAAGGGATTAGCTTAATTATGTTTAATTTGGCACAACATCAGGGGCCGAAGGGTTGGATCCTGTGCTATACAGTTTTATGTTCTATATTCTAATCTCGTTAGACAACACTTCTTAGTTGATCAGAGCAGATGTACAGAAAATGTTTCCACATTTGGGAGAGTCCATGGACTACAGATCATAAATAAGAAAATTGCTAACTAAGATAATTAGGAGAAACTTATTTTTTAAAAAGTGGCAAAAACCTGAAACAGCTAATTACAGCAAAGTAGTTTTTAGGGGATGCAAGTGAGAGGAGGACTGAAATGGATATGCCAGCAGAAGAGGAGTGGAGGACAGCTTGTGCAGAGTGAAAACACAGGCTGTTTCTGAGCTACAAACTCCACGTAATAAGCAACATTTTTTTTAAACCAAGAAAATGTCAAAAGAGTACTCTGACAATGAAATATGATACATATCAACAGTTTTAGTGGGCTTGCACTTTTGTCCAACGTCTCCTATTTCATTCAATATGATACTACAGGCACCAACATGAGAACTATCCAAGCATTGAAAACTGTCAAATCAATAAATTGAATGGAACATAACTCTGCATTTCTATAAAAAGCTGAGGCAAAATAATAAAAAAAAGGTACTGACCCTGGGCTGATGTTGCACATTTGCTAGCAATTGGCTTTGAGTTAGCCTTAGAACTATGAATGACATGGTTACCTTTTCAATCACGGAAAAGCATGCAAGAGGGGAACACATTGCAAAGGGAGTAGAAAATAACTGGAAGCCAATTTTTTTTTGGGATGGGAGAGGCAAAAAAAAGAAGAAAATGCATTACCAACATAAATTTAAGGGACTCAAAATCATTAAAACTGAACACTACAACACTGACCTACCAGAAACGTCAGAAAGACGTTGAACCTATTGATCAAGATTTGGAGAACGAGGAAAAGGTGAAGTCCTGTGACTGATTTCCAGAAATCTTCTAATGGAAAATTAGAAAATGCATTTAAGCCCTTATAAATATCATTGGAAGCTGCTAAATGGACTTTCTATTTACTTACAAGTTAACAGTAGAGCTAAACGTTTATTATGCCTACTCTAAGTTTTGAATGGAATGCTGCTGCTAAAATAATTAATGCAATATTAGAAAATGGTCTTGTTTTAATATATAACAAGTCAATGCACCTACAAAATGGATATATTTTGGACTGTTTGGCAGGTTTTAGAGCATATTTCTGACCAGGTTATAAACGAGCTCATCACTCCCTCGTCATTTACTACAAGAACCTGTGTAGAAGCTGTTTGCACAGCAAGGATGAAAGATGCCTCTCAGTACAGCATACATTGGATTCCAGGTTTGCAGAGGGAAGCACAACTTTGTTTCATAGCATAACAATAAAACATTTCATATACTCAAATTTCAAGAAAATTAAAATGAACCTCTGGTGCTCTGTATGCAATACATTGAAGAATCCAGTCTATAGCAGGAGAATATAGTGTAAGGTAGACTGGGATTTCCACCCGCTGCACAGCGAGCTGGTTTTGAACGGTTTCACCATGAATCTGTATTGAATAAAATAATAGTTATCAATGAATTATAATATTTGACATAATTAATTAACAAAACTATGCGATTTTGGAGAAGATTTGTAGCTCAGGTTGTAAGTTTGCTCGCTGAGCTGATAGACTTGTTCTCAGACGTTTCATCACCATGCCAGGTAACATTATCAGTGAGACTTCGATGAAGCGCTGGTGCTTTGTCCCGCTTGCTATTTATTGGTCTTGGTCTGAAAAAGCAAACACACTATTCGCAGTTAAAAATCACACAACACCAGGTTATAGTCCAACAGGTTTAACTGGAAGCACTAGCTTTCAGAGTACTGCTCCTTCATCAGGTGATAGGCACTCACCTGATGAAGGAACGTCACTCCGAAAGCTAGTGCTTCCAATTAAACCTGTTGGACTGTAACCTGGTGTTGTGTGACTTTTAACTTTGTACACTCCAGTCCAACGCCAGCATCTCCAAATCATGACACTATTCGCAGATACTGATACCCACCTACAGGTGGCAATGGACCCAATTCCACAGCTAGAAAACCATATTACAGCTAGACCTGAGAAGACTTCGCAATACGAGTGAAATTAACCAGACAGACCTCAAAGAATGAAACCTGAAGAATCCAACACACCTAGTTGCTACTGATTACCAAAAAGATAGATAAACAAGGGGCCTCACTCAGATCCATAGTCTCACTTTCCGGTATACTGACATACAAATTAGCAAAGGAACTGCAATGCAACCTGAAACACCTAGAAGACCCTAGCCACTCAATCCAGGAATTCTTTTAACGTCAAAGACACCAAGGTAGAAAACAACGAGGTCATGATTTCCTTCAAAGCAGCATCCCTACTCACATCAATAAACATCACCCTAGCCAACGATACACTGACACAGCATCCTCAAACTCGTAGACCTGTGCCTCACAACCTATTTTAACTTCAATGACAAGACCTACAAACAAATCAATGGGATGCCTATGCAATCACCAATATCACGACTCTTTGCAAAAGCAGTTATGCAGAGGTTAGAACGAACAGTCCTTTCCACAATCCAGCCCAAGCTTTGGGTCTGCTATGTGGATGACACCTTTGTCATCATGAAACACAACAAGTTAGAAGAAACCCACATACACAAACAACATCCTTGCTGGTACAGAGTTCACCAATGAGGAAGAGAACAACAACAGACGCCTCTTCCTAGACGTCACGGTAGGATGCAAGGCCAATTGAAAGCCACACACACTGACCAGATACTCAACTATAGGAGCAACGATCCCAATGTGCACAAACGGAGCTGCATTAGGACATTATTTAAACGTGCCACAACACACTACATCACCCAGGAACTCAAAGAAGCTGAGGAAAAATACCTGGACAACATATTCAGGAACAATGGTTACCTGATAAGTGTAGTCCACGAATTCCTACATAACAGACCTAAACAAGAAGACACAACACATCCAGAGACTCTAGCCACTCCACCATTCATTAAAGACACCTCGGAGATGACAACCAGACTACTATGCCCCGAGGCACCATGGTAGCCCACAAACCCACTACCGCAGCGAAACAGCTCCTGATGAATTTAAAAGGACCATGTACCAATAAACAGCTGAACGGATGTCATATATCCTGCAAGGATTGCAACAAACATTACATTGAATAGATGGGCAGGAAAGAAGGTGGCTAAGAGGGGATTTGATAGAGACATACAAGATGATCAGAGGATTAGATAGGGTAGACAGTGAAAGTCTTTTTCCTAGGACATTGATGTCAGCCTGTACGAGGGCACATAACTACAAATTGAGGGGTGATAGATTTAAGACAGATGTCAGAGGCAGGTTCTTTACGCAGAGTGGTAAGGGCGTGGAATGCCCTACTTGCTAATGTAGTTAACTCAGCCACAATCCTTGGATAAGCACATGGATGATGGGATAGTGTAGGGGGATGAGCTGAGAATAGTTCACAGGTCAGTGCAACATTGAGGGCCGAAGGGCCTATGCTGCACTGTATTGTTCTACGTTCTATGAAACTAGGCACCAGGAAACATGAGCACCAACTAGTCACCAACAGGCATGATTAACAATCACTAGTATCCATACTCTCAGATGAAGAGGGACACCAGTTCAACTGGGACAATACATCCATCCTGGGGCAGGGTAAACAAAAGACCCACACGGGAATTCCCAGAGGCCTGGCAATCAAATGGAAACTCCATCAACAAACTCATCAATTTGGATCCCATTTGCCAACCTCTCAGAAAAAGAATCTGAAGTGATATCACCCACCTCAACACACCAAGACACTTAAATAGCTAGCAGGACAGAACACTAGCACTTCACCGGAGTCTCACTGATGATGTTACCAAGCATGGTGATGAAACATCTGATAACAAATGTACCAGCTCAGCAAGCAAACTTACAACCTAACAAAACTATCAAGTACATCTGAACTACGTACGAAGACACCCAGATATTTCTAACACACAGATGTATGCTGAGAGCTTCAAACATTATAATAGTAATAATACCTTTAAAGTATCCATATTAGTGAGATTGCAATAAGCAACAATTCTTAAACAAAAATGGCCCCTTACAAAGGGAATAGAAGTAAAGAACCCGCATTAACTGCTTCACCTCACAGATAAAAGACAGGTATCGGTACTACAGCCTCACAAATCATTGATGCCAATAACAGCAATCTGTTCAACATGAAGTCTAATACCACCCACAGAGGACCAGATTTTATAAACCCCATTGATATTGCCAGCCTTACCACTGATAAGATTATAGAACTTTACAGTATTGTTCAGTGTAATTGTAGGTGATAAATGATAAAATAACATTATCTCAGATGGGTTTGGAGAGATCACCAGTGATTGGATCTTGAAGAGTTCAGCTGAGTATTGGCATTGGTACATTATATATTCTTGGAACAATGTATTGTGGAGTACATAGACAATTGCAAAAAGGACAAATGAATCAAGCACGGAGGCAGATCGATAGTAACCCGTACAGTGCAAATGCCTGATAAATCTGCTCAAACTCTTAGGAGATAACAAGCATGTTAGATAAAGGAGAGCCAGTGGAATGATCTACTTAGAATTCCAGAAGGCCTTTTCACAGGTGCCACACAGGAGGGTGCCAAGATAGATAACAGCCCATGGTGTTATGGACAAGGTACTGGCATAGATAGAGGATCGGCCGACAGACAGAAGGCTAAGAATGGGGATAAAGAAGTCTTTTGCGGTGCTAGGACCATCACTATTCGTGTGATATTTTCACAATCTGGAAAAAGAAATTGACAGCATTGTTGTGAAGTTTGCAGATGACACAAAGATAAGTGGAGCGGCAATAGTGTTGAGGAAGTTCTTTGGCTAAGATCTTTGCTTCCTCACTCTCCACGGGAGTCGTACCAGAGAATTGAAGGGAGGCGAATGTTGTTCCTCTTTTCAAGAAGGGGAATAAGGAAATCCCTGGCAATTATAGACCAGTCAGTCTTAAGTCTGTGGTCAGCAAGGTTTTGGAAAAACTTCTGAGGAATGATTTATGACTACTTGGCATAACGTGATTAAAGTCAGGAAGCATGGTTTTGAGAGGGGCAGGTCATGCCTCACAAATCTTATTGAGATCTTTCAGGAGGTGATGAGACATGTCGACTAAGGTTGAGCAGTGGATGTGATGTATATGGACTTCAGCAAGGCATTTTATAAGGTTCCCCATGGTAGGCTCATTGATAAAGTCAGGAGACATGGGATGCAGGGAGACCTGGCTATCTGCATTCAAAATTGGTTGGCTAACAGAGTGCTTGTAAAGGGAAAGTATTCTGCCTGGAGGTCAATGATCAGTGGTTTCCCATAGGGCTCTGTTCTTGGGCCTCTGCTGTTTGTAGTTTTTAATAAATGACTTGGATGAGGAGGTTGAGGGGTTGGTTAGTAAATTTGCAGATGACACAAAGGTTGGAGGTGTCGTCGATAGTACAGAGGGCTACTGCAGGCTGCAGCACGACAGACAGGATGCAGAGCTGGGCTGAGAAATGGCAGATGGAGTGCAACCTGGGTAAATGCGAAGTGATGCATTTTGGAAGGTCGAACTCGAATACTGAATATAGGATTAAAGACAGGACGCTTGGCAGTGTGGAGGAACAGAGGGATCTTGGTGTTCAAGTACATAGATTCCTCAAAGTTGCCACCCAAGTGGATAAGGATGTTAATGAAAGCCAAAACACCATATGCTTTCTTAACAGGGGGATCGAGTTAAAGAGCCGCGAGGTTTTGCTACAGTTCTACAAGCCCCTGGTGAGACCACACTTGGAATATTGTGTCCAGTTTGATTGCCCTACTATAGGAAAGATAGAGAGGCTTTGGAGGGGGAACAAAGAAGGTTGATATGGACTAGAGGGCTTGCCTTATGAAGAGAGGTTCTCTGGAGAGAAGGAGGAAGAGAGGAGACGTGATTGAAGTATACAAGATAGTGAGGGGCATGGATAGAGCCAATAGCCAGAGAATCATTAGGGACATTTAAGCAACTGCTGGACATGCACATGGATAGCAGTGAATGAAGGGTGCGTAGGTTATTTTATTTTACATTGGGATTAATGCTCGGCATAACATCGTGGTCCAAAGGGCCGGTTCTGTGCTGTACTTTTCTAAGTAAAAGAATGCCAGAATAGGCTCAAGGGATTGAATGACCGAATCTGGTTTTAATGTATTGTTGCCTGTTCTGGAATCAGTACAAGAAAATCTATCTCCTTAAGCTTGTCTCTTTGGATTCTCAATCTTGGCAAGTTGCTACTGTGCTTTTGAACAAAAATAATATATAAAATTGTGTGAAAACAGCACAACATTTTGCATCTCCACTCAAACTTCAAAAGAAGAGGCTATATCGGACAATAAAATCAATCAGGAAGATTTGCTGCAGCCAAGTGACTAATAAGTACAGCTACATGCCACAATGTTTCCACCAGGAAACCTCATCGCAGGCCTCAGCTAAGGTTGCTTCTGATGTGCTACCTGCACTATAGTTGCAGTGCAAAGAGTTTAAGAAAGCTGAAGTATGTTATGTTTAAACAGTCAAAAATAACTAGCAATTTTACTTCTATTAAAAATCAGGTCAAATCTATATATAAGGAACAAGCATGATCAGATTACAAATTTAGCACATTGGAAATGATATTAAGGTTAGCAGGTCTCTCTGGGTTTTAAGCGATGCTCAACATCCCATAGCAATATGGTGTCATTTCTTTTAAGGTATTTTCAAACCAATTTTTAGTCAGAAAATACATACACATCTCCTGTGACTTGGCACAGAGAATAAATATCAAAGCCTCAGGGAAGTGGGGCTGAAGGATAATTGGACCAGTCTGCACAAAATGTAAGTTATATATTCTTATTTGATATTACAACTTCCTGTGCTCAAATATATAACAAAAACGGCATTAAATTATTTTATCCTAATTTTGCCGTGGCCTGCAAAAAAAAATATACTGCTGCATCTCCACTGGGAGAATTCAGAGGAGAACATAGTTACACAAAGACATAAGGAGACACAGTTAGGTTGCATTCTAATCATAGACATGGAAAAAAATTAACAGATTCAGGCAGACACAAAGGATTTAATACACTACTAGTTAAGTTACTGTTCCCAAGGTGTACACTTCATTTGAATGGCTGCAATGAGAAAGGTTTAATTTCACAATTTGATGATCAGAGTCACCAGGAGTGTAAATAAACTAGGTTATTCTGTGAAATGATTCATTCTGACTGAAAGATCCACGATTGATGCTGGCGAGAATTTTCAATTTGTGGCTGTAATTCATTTTGTACAGAGCTCAGGGGAAATGCAAAAACAGAATAGTTTCCTAAACTAAATTTCATACTTGTTTAAATGTGGAGAGGAAATCAAAAAAGTTCTTATTCAAGTTGTCTTTCAAATGTGGTGCCACTTCCATTCCAACCTGTTGGAGAAAAGAAAAAAAATGATAACATGGAACTTGTGAAAAAGATGAAGCATGTCTCAATTAACAAGAAAATGCCAGTTTGACAAAATAAGAAGTTGAAAAGAATATTGTAACCTACCCTGCAAAGATATGCTCTCGCATAGATAGCAACCAATGGATCACCAATGCCTCTTATCATAGAGGTCAACCGAGGGAGAGTCTCAGAGATCCCACTTTTGAGAAAAAAATTAAAATGCATATCATGTTTTTTTTTTATAAAGAATATATTTACCTTCACCTCAGACATTCAAACCAAATTAATTGAAAAACCTCAGCATCTTTCCATCAAACTAGTTTGACAACTTTAATTAGTCTTACACAAGATTGTGGCATGGAAATATTAAAAATATATTAAAGTTAGCATAGAAATTCTAGCAGACTTACGTTTTAGAAAGGAATGTATTACATTTTAATATGGCCACCTCCACATAACTGAACTAACTTAAGGCAAATACATTTTCACTTTGTGTAAAAGCATAAAACTGTTAGCTTGAAAAACAGCATCAAAGACCAGCAATATTTGGACATAATTCAAACAGTTAATCATACAAGATGTTAGTAAGATTTAGAATTAAGAATATAAAGTAATAGCAACATACAAATATTGTCATATTCACAACTACAGAGACACTGACAAAACATTGTTATATTTAGAACTGTCTAACCATGCTAGTAGATATAATGCAGGTTTGATCGCTTCTTTCTTCAGTCTTCCTCTCTCCCTGTCGACATTACATTCTTCTCATCCCTGTCCCCCAGTCTCTCTTACCTGCATGAAGCCTATCCCACGGTCCACGTTTTCCCCACATAAATCCCAACACCTGACCCCATTATGGAGTATCAAGAGGCATGCCCTGATCACACATTCCCCAGTCTTCTTTTCGCCACCCAAATGTAGCACATCTCAGTCGCCTGTTACCTCACCCCCAGTTCCAACTTTTCAGTGCCTCTCCCCCAAACCCATCCTGAGCTAGAGTCTGCTCACTGCTCTGAAGAGTCAGCCGATTGAAAATAAAAGTCTAACTGACAAATGAGGCATTGGTCCAACTGGTCCTGTATACTTCAAAATAGAGATGATCAGAATATTCATTTTCAAGTGTTACTTGCTCATTATTGATTTTCTCTCACTAAGCCACAGCCTTATCTGAATTCCTGGCTGATCAAGGACAATTAGTCAGTTTAACTGGTATCGTTTTCTCAATATGCAAAATAAAATAAAAACCCCTTGAAAGCTTGAATAATCAATACTCTCTTTATTCCCATTAACAGTTAAAAAGAAAGCTCAACCAGTAAGTAAGTTTAATTTTAACACAACTCAAAGTGGACACAAATTACATTTTTGTAAGGATACAATCTGGAAATGAGCTCCCTGATTGAGGCAATCTTGAAGAACCAGTTCAAACAAGTTTCTTTCGCAGTTTCATTCACTTCATCTGGACCAAAGGTATCTGTATTGGAAGTATACAATGTACAATGCTTAAAAAACTTATGACAACTTTATGAAGTGAAAAAAAGAGCTCAAATTGGATGTATAAAACGTATGCTTCCAACAATTACTTGAGGTTACACAATCTCCCTTAGGAAATCACTTCTGCAGGTATAATTACCTACACTAAACTCAAAGCTAAAATATCTATTTTCTATAACAACGATAAAATTTTAAAATCCTGCGATGTCCACTTCCAAACACCTAATACTGTTTAGTGATTTTAAAATTCCTTGAAGGTTAAATTCGATTATTAAAGTCACCTGGTACAGGGATTCCAGGAAGGGAAACACGACTACTTCCACACATGGATAAAATCCTTTCGTACACTAGTTTACCTATAATCAAAAATAGATCAATTATATTTTTGACATGAATTCTTGACAGATCATTGTTGAAATTACAGGTGGGAATGCAAAATGTCTGAAGGTCATAGATTCAGATTCAATAGAAGTAAATATTTACCTGGAAAAGCACAGAGCAAAACATTCAGTTTATCAAGGCTGCAGTTGGTCTAGACACAGGAGGTCAGAGAATAGGGACAAAAAAAGGCACACTCATTTTTTAGGATGTGGAATTCCTCAGAGACCTGTTCTGGGGCTTGGTCTTTTCTTCATGTACATAAACTTGAATGTAAGAATAGGGCTGTACACTCAGGTGCGCAAGTTACACAAACTTAGGAAGCAGTACAGACTACAGAGTGGAACCAGGAAGTTACAACAGGGACACAAAGCTATTTTGTGTCCCTTTGGGTGACTTGGCAAAACTATGGAAAATTGACTTGAAGATACACAGTGCAAATCCAAAAGTAATTAACAAAGGTTAATGAAACGTTGGCTTTAATTTCAAAGTAATTGGAACACAACCTGATACTTCAGTTGTACAGGCATGTTGAGATCCATATCTAAGACCCCGTGCCCATTTTTGTACACAAAACACAGCTTGAATCCATACTCAAAATCCAACTTGATATCAGAATGAAAAGACAGACTTCCTGGAGCAGGCACAGAGGTCTCATTCTAGCCCATCCTTGATACTTGTTT